>NW_025920184.1:597834-873692 GCF_902686445.1 Sciurus carolinensis
ACACACGTAAGAACCACACTTCATTACAGGTTCGTGGGGAGATAGGCCCAATGCTTTACCATCATCCCTCCAACCTAGACCTTATATGAGCATTTGGGAATAATGTTACTCCCTTTTTAAATGGCTCTTGTTTAAAACTTTCAGTTTAGTTTCTGCTAGTATGCAGTCAAGGAAAGAATGCATGGCTCCAAAACTAACTATGGTTTCTTTGGTGTTCAAATAAAACTTTAGTGTGTATTCTCTCCGAGTTGTTTATTTCAGAGTGGCTGTGGACAGGTTGTAGCAGTGCTTCAAGTAAGAGTCCTTATTCCTTCACTTCAATAGTTCCCTTTGGCTTTGTAAATTAACATTTATGTTTTTTCTCCTACCACTGCCCCATCCTTGTTCTGATCATGCTAAACATCATTCTTTTAAGAATTTTTTAGTTAACTTGGGAAACTAAAACAGGAATGTGCTCAGAGAAAACAGTGAATAGACTATCCACAAAGAAAGAAATGCATTTGGTCTTCAACATTTCAAAAAAATATTCATTCTCTTCTCTATAGAGACAAGTGTACAATAGAAAACATCAAAAAGTATATTCAAACACTATGTTGGGCATAGCAAACAGGCACTGCTGGTGTGAGTGTACATTGGCACAACCTCACTGGAAGATAATTTGGCAATTCCTGTCCAAATATGAAATGCACATATGTTTTTGGCATGTGCCCAAAATGATACCTAAAGTCTGTTCAATATAATCAAGTTTGCAATAGCAAAAGATTAGAACAAACTAAATCAGGGCTCCACTGAATGATTTATTTTACATGTATTATAGTAGGACAACATTCAACTACATACCACACACTATGACTCTATATATTGAGATGAATATATCTCTTAGATAACATTAAGTGAAAGTAACATGTAGCCAACAGTGCTATAGTATTCCAAAATTTTTGTTTTAAAAGGAGAAGAAAATACTCAAGGAATCTATTGTGAAGGGTACTGGAAGCACTGGTTGCCTAGGAAGATGTGGGGGAGGATCCTGGGTTTGAGAAAGAGGTGGAAGGTAAACCTCTGTCCATTTCCTCTGCCCCCAACAAGGTATAGTTTTTTGCAGTTTTTGAATTATTTATCATATAAAAGTAATAGTTACTAAAAATTAATAGACTTAATGAAATGTAAATAACACTAAGGATATGCTAAGGTAGTGGAGAGCTATAATCAATCTGGTCTTAAGAAAGAGAGTACCATGATGGGACTTTACCACAATGAACATTCTAAAGATATTCCTAGCATTCAAGTCATGACTCTAGATACAGAGGGGCCGATTAGACCTGTGATTTTCTAACTTTTTTTCACATTGGAATGGCTGAATCTCATCTTCATCTAATCACCTGGGCTATGGCCCAGACATCAAAGATCTTAAAAGTTCCCCAGTTGATTATGAAGGCCACCAAGATTGAGATCCACTAACATAGAAATATTTGTAAGTAATTATGTAATCCCTAATAAGAGACCCTGCGTTAAATAACGCCAAGGAGGAAAGAAGAGAAAAGGCACATTCCATAGCTCTCAAGATGGTGAATCTTCAGAATTCTTCCATCAATTTGGTGCAAGGTACGAAAGAAACAGCAAGATGACAAAGACTAATCCCTTGTTTTCTGGTTTGGCAAATAAGTAATGTTACTACCTTAAACAGAGAGGAAAGGCTCTGTGGTAGGAAACCAAATAGATTTTGTTATAGAGATCCTCATTTACTTATTTGTAATATATGCAGGCAGAGTGATATAGGAGCAATTGACTATGTGAGTGTCTGGGATTTGGAGAACAAGCAAATGGAGACTTGGACCTTGTAATTAGAAGCAAAACATGATAGTTGAAATTATAAGACAGAATACAATATGAGAAGTTCCAAATCTTATGTTGTAAACAGAAATAGAAAAATGGACATGAACATTGTTATGGTTTGGATATGAGGTGTCCCCCAAAAGCTCACATATGAGACAATGCAGGGAGGTTCAGAGGAGAAAAGATTGGTTTGTAAAAGCCTTAATTCAATCAGTGAATTAATCGCTAATAGGAGTAATTGAAGTGGTGGGGTGTGACTTGAGGAGATGGGAATTGGGGAGTGGCTATGGGGTGTATATTTTATATGTGGAGAGTGGAATCTCTCTCTCTCTGCTTCCCGATGACCATGATGTGAGCTGCTTCCCTCCACACCCTCTCCCACCATGATGTTCAGGCTCACCTTGATCTCCGAGGAATGGAGCTGGCCTTCTATGAACTAAGACCTCTGAAACCATGAGCCCTCAAGTAAATTTTTCCTCCTCTACAGTTGGGCTGGTCGGATCATTTATTAACAGTAGCCAAAAAGCTGTCTAAAATAAACATTCAAAGAAGAATGTGGTTAAAGAATTGGTTTGAGAGTTATGATTACAAAATAATAAGCAAGGGATTTCAACAGGCCAACAAAAGAGTTCTCTCAAGAAAAGAGCTGTTAACAGAATTAATTACTATAGAAATTCCCAGCATGAGAAACCTTTATGGATTTAGCAACCAGAAGGAGACCGTGATGAATGTAATGTCCATGGAATATGTAGGTAGACCACTGTGTAAATTGCAGTGGAGTCTATGTAGTGTGTCTCTCCATGGGCGTGTGGACAAAACCTGATTGCAGTAGACAGTAGGAGCTATAGGAGATGATCAAGTAGAAATAGCAGGAAAAGAACTACAAAAAATACAGGATTGATATGGTGAAGTTACATTTTAAGATTGTGAAAACAAGGATGTTTCTATATTCTAAGGAAAGTTATTAGGTGATGAAACTGATGATCCAAGAGAATGATGAGAAAACTGATAGAAACATTTCCTTGAAGACACTGGAGAGGATGGTTTTCTCTGGAGCAGTATAACTGACACCTCTTATAAAATGGAAGGGAAGAAAATTTAAAATGTGTGAGGACGGAGATGAGTTTGATGGAATTGAAAGGGAGAGGATTCCTCACTTGTATCTCCTATTTATCTTGGAAGCAGAGGGGTTGGCTGTAGAGAATGAGGGAAGTGTGTTAAATTTAAAAGAGCTGAGGTTGGGGAGACAGTATGAAAAGTTGACCAAAGTCACATAGAGAAACTTAGGAAGAAGTAAGGTGCCTGCTGGTTTGGAAAGCCATCACACATTTCCTGTTCATTCACTACAAGCTGAGTCCAGATCTGGATACTAGGGACATAGAGTGGGAATTGCAGACAGGCATCTGAACCTCAAGAACCTCAAATACTGTTAATAGGATGACCAGATTTGAGCGATCTCCAATGATATACACACTGCAACTGGTGGTTGCACATTAGAATATGCCCTATGTGTTAGTCAGCTTTCTGCAGCTGGAAAAAAATACCTGAGATAATCAACTTATAAGGAAGAAAGTTTTATTTTGACTCAAGGTTTCAGAAGTTTCAGTGATCACTTTGCCCTGTTGCATCACAATATATCCTGGCAGGAATACATGGTGGAGGAGGTTGATCATCTCATGGTACCCAGGAAGCAAGAGAGAAAGAAAGAATCTGGGGGTCCTCATACCCACTTTGAGGGCATACCCCCAATGATCTAACTTCCTCCAAGTAGTCCTCCAACCCTACAGGATCCACCACCTCCCAATAACTCCTTGTCTGAACACCAAGAAATTAGCACATGGGTTTTTGTGGGGGACATTCAAATTACAACACCCCAAAGACAGAATAGAGGAAAGAAGATTAAGAAACATGAGATCCTGGGAATTTGGATAAAAGGAAGAAGAGTTTTTATACAGAACTCTATAAATAAAAAGTGGACTCAGAGAAAGAAAATAACCAGGAAGGGTATGAGCTCCAGAAGAAGAGGATGCTCTGCATTGTGGACCCAGGAACACTGCAGGAGCTCACAAATACTTTAAGAATTTAAAAGGAAAAGAATGAATAAGATGTATTAACAAATTAATGAGGGGGAACACCTGAAAGGCTGGTTTTCCTTTCATACTACAATTATGAAGCCAATGGGGAGGTGGTTCTGGAGTTTGCTGAAACAGCTAAAATTTCCCAAGTAGGCAAAAGGAGGTTGCTCTAAAAGTTTGAGCGGGGACTATCAGTATGTTATTTCTGTGCCAGGAGACAAGAACAAGACAAAGAGCTGCTCTTCCTAATTTCTCACTAAGGAATACAGAAACTTCTTTTCTCTTACTTTCCTGCTTTTGGTTGTTTGCTTCTAGAATCCAACTGACCTTTAAGAAAAACTTGTCTGTGGAAATGCAGGCTGCCACTTAGTCAATTAGTCTTAATCTCCAGGAGAGGTAGCATTGGAAATGGTGTTTATTCTGTAGGAAAATAAGTATCTGAAGAAATAATGTTTTTCTCTCTGTAATTTATCCTCTTCTGCCCTAGCCCTTCATACACACACTTTCTCCTGCCTTTTTGTGTCTTTCATATGGCTTTTGACATTCTTTTTATAAGTTTTTACTTTTTTTTTTTTTTTTTTTTTTACTAAAAGGAAGGACTTTTGACTTCTTGTGCAATTCCCAGTACTGAACTTACTAAAAGTGACTAAAGATAGAATTGGCAGAAATGTGCTAAAATACAAACTCTCTCACTTGCCTAAAGAGAGACTTGAGGTTTATTTTCTAGTTTAAAAATTCTTTCAACTGTCATGTACTTTGTATACCTGCAATAAACAATGTTCTATTGGCATAGCATGCACTATACTCAGTATCCTAGAATTAAACATTTCTAAAATGTCCATGAAGATGTCATTTTAAATATCACAAAGAGATGCTGAGTTTACCACCTAAAACATAAAGCAGCTCATTAACATTTGCATGAAGAACAAAGTAACACCTCCATATTTTAAAAAAGAAAATACTTTTTTCAAACATCCACAATTTATATAGTGCCTTTCCTTCTAAGCACTTTCATTAATATCTTCTTGACTCAAGAGTTTGAGAAAATGTTGTTAAAATTACCTTCAACTAACTTAGCAATGTCTAGCTGCTCATGGTGCCAGTAATAAATGGAGTCTGTCTTCCATGTTATGATCTGTCCTAGGCATCACACTATACAATAATTTCAGATATTGGTGGAAAAAGTATCTATGCAACCATTCATTGCAAAAACATGTTGCAAAAAGCAACTTTCCTCCAGCTCCCTTCCTTACCCTCTTTGTTTCCCTATGTTTGCAAATAAATGTCAAGACTCTGACATAATAAACCTACTTAAAAACAAATATATGAATAAAAGAATTAACTGCTGTAGTAATTAATGAAAATATTCTTATAGTTTGGGAATTACAATGTTTTCATTTCATTTTTATAACCACTCAATATAGAAAATTTTTACTTTAATTTCTTGGTCATTTCAGGTCTTAGCAACAGCGTTTTTTTTTTTTTTTTTTCAATATAATTTTTTTCCCTCCACTCAGATGATATAATTAGATGAGAAAAAAATCTTTTTTTTTCTTCTGTAAAAAGGTGGAAACTAAAATAAAACCAAATGGCATTAGCACCAACGATTTGTAACAAGGGCTAAAGAGAAAAAACAATTTTGATACATTTTATACTTCTATACTGCACAGAAAAGGATCTGGCTTTTGAAAGGCAGGCGGCTTCCAAGGATGGACAGAAATCAAATTAGATTTATTGTTCAATAGAACAAGAATACCAAGGGAGAAAGCAAGGTTGAGAAACAGATGTAGGATGATGAAAATATAAGATTTGCCCCAAGGAGAGTATATGGAGATAATTGCCAAAGGTTGAACTGAATAAAGACTCAAAATTGAGAATGCAAATTAAAATTTTGCAAAAAAAAAAAATGTCAATGTTGATGCCAACAGGAACACCTTGGCACTAGTGTACCTTTCCTGCTAATAATTAAAACCAATCTGCTTATGGGATTGCTTATCCCAGGAACTTTCAAGTAACATGTTAAGTGAGCTAACCATAGCATACTAATGATGCATTGCTACTCAACAGCAATAATCACTCAGGGATGAAAAAGGTCTAGAAGCAGGTTCAACACAGTTAAAGAACTAAATGAAGTTAAGGCAATGAACAGACTGTTCTGGACTCTGTTTCACTACTGGGTAGAAATGCTGACACCGAATATGCTTTTCTGGCATTATCAATGTACTCATTCAGAATAGGAAAATGTTTCATATTAATTCATATGTGATAAATTACGAGACATGGATCTACAGAGCTTCTAAAATATACAAATCCTGTTACTTTATATTGCCTGCAGACATAAGCAAAGTTGATAAATTAATACCTGCAATTAATAGTGATTCAATCAATGAAGCAGAGTTTACTAATCAATCATTGCTGCGGTGGTTTTCTAAAACATGAATCTACATAGGCCCATAATTCTTCTCAAGAAGCTTTCTAGAAAGCAACCACTGATGCATCTGAGTTGGTCCAGAGGATCCAACACGGCCAAGGGTAAGCATTACTTGAGAACAATTCATTCACAAGTACTTACTGAATTTCTTCAAAATTCCTATTACTGTGTTAGACTCTGAAAATACAGCAATAAATAAAACTCCATTTCTGCTATCAAGTAACCCAAAGTTTAATAGAGAAAGCAATGTTGAGAAACAGATGCAGGATGATGAAGACTATTAAGATTTGCCCCAGGAGAGTACACGGAGATAAAAAGGGCATTACCAAATGTTGAACACATAAAATACTCCAAAAGAGAATGCAAATTAAAATTTTGTTCCCAGTATTTCCAAACTAAAAAAAAAAAAAAAAAAAAAAAAAAAAAGGTGAAGGAGTAATTTTCCAAATAGAATAATTTCCTTCAACTTCATTGTAGCTCTGCAGCTATAGGAACCAGATATTAGGTTATCACACCCAAGCAATTATCTCTGTGGTGTAGCCTGTGTTACACCTATTCACCAGTTAAACCCTGAAATGCATAAATACAATTTGAATTAATACATAAAACAAACACACAACACTGGTATTTCAGGTGTCAGTGCACTGCAATGGGAAAACCATAGGTTCGGCACCATAAAAACCTGCATTTGACTACTTCTCTACTCACAAACAGGGGCTGTCCAAATGACTTAGCTCTCTGGCCTTTTAACTATCTCAACACAAAAATAATGCAGAAGGGCTGGGGAGATAGCTCATTTGGTAGAGTGCTTGCCTTGTAAGCACAAGGCCCTGGGTTCCATCCCCAGCACCAAAAAGAAAAAAAAGAAAAAGAAAAAGAAAAATAATGCAGAAAATAGTACTTATGGCATGGTAAGGATTAAATTAAATAACACAAAATAAGCAACTGCACACAAAAGGAAATCACCAATCAAAAATTGCAGAAGTTTCACATCAAACATTCATACCATTGTGGTGTGAGTTGATGTCCAGCACATATTACACAGACAGGAAGGTTGTCATAGAAAAGCCTAACCTAAAATCTAAGTGGCAACTGATCCTCTGAATAATACTGTAAAATACACTAAAACACAATTCAAGAGAAATTTAGAATGAATCTACCATTTATTTACTAGCAGATGATCATACTTGGTCATCGTCATCAAGCCAGCTGCACTGAACAGACCTGGCATAAAGAAAATATGTGATGATTCTTCAGAAATCTTTCAATGCTACAGCTGAAGTGGGAAAACAAAACACAAATAAGCAAAAACAACAACAACAATAACAACAGTAACACTTCCCTTCCATTGCTTCACTGCCTCTCTGGGAATCAGTTCTCCATTCTTCCTCCTGTGCTAGTTGATCTTTAATTTATGGAGTCAACGGAAAATCCCTTCTTTGGCAGCACTGATGCTGGACAAATAGCTAGGGCATTGATTTTGGTATTTGACCAAACTGATGGCATCATTATGTTGACTGAATATCATTGTCTCTAATAAAAATTCTTTGTGTGGAGTCTCAGGGAAGAGAGAAGACTGGCTGGCTGGAGAAAAGAGAAAGAAAGGCAATCAGGAAGTGATATTTTCTCTTGGACCACTTGCCTTCTGTGTTGAAGCATCATGTACTGAATTTTTAATGTTTTTTTTTTCTCCTGTTTAATTTTACTTTTTTTGGCATGTTAATACCACTAAACATTTGGCAAGAAAACTGAAAATATAATTTAGTTTTTCACATCAGTACATATTTGCAATAGAGCAGTTAAAATATTTGATTAAAATATATGTAAAATATGTAATCAAGATTTTAATTAATTTTTTCACCCAAACTAACATCATTAGCCAAAAATATGATACTCAGAAAACAAAGGAATTTAAGAAGTAGCTTCTCTTTAGACCTCCAGAGAATCAGTTTCTACCTAAAGGTAAATCCAGACACATAATCACCATATGGAAAAATAATGAATAATTATTTTAAAATACATTAAAGGTGTTAGCACATCCAAGTAAAATATTAGTGATATACAAATAAAACAAAGATGCAAAGAACTCATTTGTAAACTGCAAATGAAATTTAATTTACTAAAGACAATATTATAAAAGAATATTTGCTTAGTCTTGAGCAGTAGCAAGCATAATGAATTTACTCCTTGAGATTCTTTGCTATAATTATAATGATCAATTTTATATTATTAAAAGTACATATAAATTTTTATATAAAATAACCTGTATGCCACAATTTCATACAGAATATACTGAGCTAGATAAAGAAGCACAGGGTCACAATTTCATTGCAGAATATGCTCATGTAGAAGTTATATGCTTAACATTCAACAATATTAAATCTGTTGCATTTCCTTTTTTATATTATAATGTCTTTTATAAGTATACAAGACTTTATTTTTTATTGAGGTATGATTGACATACAAAAATACATATTTAATGTATACCTCTTGATGCATTTGATTAAAAGAGTGTACACCCTGAAACTGTCACCATATATAATGCTCTAACCAACATTTCTCTAAGTTTCCTCCTTCCCTTTTTTTTCCTAGAAAGAACATTTAACAGGATCTACCCTCTTAAAGTTTTTAAGTATCTGCTATTCTATTATCAAGTATATATACTATGTTGTGTATTAGATCTCCAAAATGTACTCTTTGATCAATTCCTCCCAGATGACACTTCCTTCCTGTCCCTGGTAACCATCATTCAAGTCTTTGCTCCTTTATGTTTGACTGTTTTAGATTTCTGCAATAAGTGAGATCATGCAGTATTTATTCTTCTGCATCCAGCTCATTTCACTTAAAATACAGTTTTCCAAGGCCATCTATATTATAGAAAAGGCAGATGACAGGGTTTCTTTCATTTTTTAATGCTGCATAATATTCTTGTGTGTGTGTGTTTGTGAACTCTTTATCCATCTGTTGATATTGGATTATTTCTGCATCTTGGCAACTGTGAATGATGCTTCAATTTGCACATGATCTGACTAAAATTATTTTGGGCACATACCTAGCAATGGGACTTCTAGGTCATATATTACTTTTATTTTTAATATTTTTAGAAAATCTGTTCTATTGTTCATAGTAAATGCAAAAATTTACTTTCATATCACCTGCATGCAAGGATTTTCTTTATTTCATTTGCTTGCCAACAATTACCTATTGCTTTTTAACAATAACCATTCTGTTATCTCATAAAGATAGATATTTATGCAACGTTTCATTTTACTTTTGATTGGTATTTACCAGATAATTAGTAATGTTGAATACTCTTACGTTAACCCCTGGCCGTTTTTATGCCTTTATTGGAAAAGTTTCTACTAAATATTTACCCCTTTTCTAATTAGGTTATCTAGTCATTTTGCTATTGAGTTATAAAAGTACCTTATATTTTTACTTTTCTTAACCAAATCCTGAGCCACACATCAAATCAACAGTTCACTGATTCGAATTAGTGCTTGGAAAGCAAAATCATAATGAAAAAAAAAAAAACTATTTACTAGTCTTATTGCCATAGTGTTGCCTATCTTTAATTCATCCTGCAATTCATCAGCACATTTTTCTTTATTAAATAGTGATTTTCCCCATCTTAATAAACATGCAGCACAAAAATTATGATCTAATCCCTTATTGTCAGAAAGGAATATATCCCTATCTCAACACTGTCACTTTTTAGGTATGTGACTTCCACAGTTTTTCTGATAATGAATATCAATGTTCTCGCCTACAAAGATGGAAAGAATAAAACTTCTCATATCTGAGAGGATTAAATGAGATAATGCACATAATGTACTTAACACCATAACTGGAACATTAGTCTTTTGTGCTACAACTTCTAATAGTACTGTTTATTGGGAAAAGTTAATATTTTTAAAAAATTTAGTTAGATTTAGTTTTTTGACATATTGTAAACCTAGGAAATCAAAGTACAGAGGTCATACATAGTAATTTTTATTATTTATTTTGATAAGCTACATTAAGGTTTTTGAACATATGTATATTTACTATAATAGGTATGTAGGTTGCCATTTGTTACCTAAGCTATAAAAGTTAAATCACTCAAAATTAAATTTTATAATGTATCAGAAAACAATAAAAAGTGCATAACAGAAAACAACATTTTAAGAAATTCACCAGGCTTAGTGGCCCATGCCTCTTATCCATGAGACTTGGGAGGCCTCAGTCAGGATGATCGCAAGTTCGACACCAACCTCAGCAATATAGTGAGGCTCTAAGCAACTTAGCAAGGTCCTGTCTAAAATTAAAATAAATAAATAAATAAAAAGGGTTGGAGATGTGGTTCAGTGGTAAAAATGCTTTGGAGTTCAATCCCTAGTACCAATAACTAAATAAATAAATAAAAGAAATTTAATCCATTTTGCATAGACTGAATTTCAGCAAGATTTAAGAATTTAAGACCATCAAACAAGTTTAGTAGCATTAAAATCTGTCTTTTTAATAATGCAAAAATGTTTAGAAGGTCATTATTATTACTTTCATTTGAAAAGGAAGAAAAAATAATTGATTCTTACAAATGCCTATAGAGGGACACTTTTAAATTTCTATCCTTCTGTTGTTTTAATTCATTGTTCTCCTCTGACAAGAGTCTTACCCATCAAGTCTTTTTTTGTGGAATTCTAGAGGATCAGGGTAATCTACCTCAAAGTTAATAATTTCTATTTTTCCAACATGTAATACTGCATACTAAGCATTAGTTATTGTCCTGAGCAACAGAAGAGAGTCAGGTATAAAATAAATGAACTTTGATTATGTTTGACCTTTTTATTGTTTACAATATTAATTTTATGTCTGGAAATGGGTCTGGATCACTGATAGAATCAGAACCATGAATTTCAATCATAGATGTGAAATTTTGAAAATGTGAATTTTAATCTAGATAAAAATTCAGAAAGAAGCAAAATATATAATTCAAAAAATTGTTGCCATTTTTATTGATGTATTAATAAAAATTATATGTGTTTATGATTGTCATGTGAATGTTTTGCTATACATACTCACCGCAGAGGGATAACCACAATCAAGTTTGTCAGCGTCTCCCTCACCTCGTATAGTTTCTTTTGTGTGAAAGTGCTGAGAATATTAAGACCTACTCTGTTAGCAAATTTCATATATATAGTACATTATTATTTTTTTAATTTTACTTCATTTTATTTTATCTTTTAATTTTGTACACACTGCATTTTGACTCATTGTACACAAATGGGGTACATCATTTCGTTTCTATGGTTGTACACGATGTAGATTCATAGCATTCATGCAATCATACATGTACATGGGGTAATGATGTCTGTCTCACTCCACCATTTTTCATACCCCCCTCCCTGTTATTTTTAACTGTAATTACCATGGCATACATTAGTTCTCCACAGTTTATTCATCCTGTAAGTAAAATGTCATGCCCTTTGACCAAGAGTCCCTTATTTCTTCTACCTCCAGGTTCCTAGCAACCACTCCTATGTTCTGAGTGTGACTTCTTTACATTACACCTGTAAGTGAGATCATGCAGTATTTGTTTTCCTGTGTTTGTTTATTTCATCTAGCACAGTGTCTTTCAAATTCATTTATATTGTAGAAAATGGCTTCTTTTTTAGACCTGGATGACATTCCACTATGTGCATATATGTGTTTGTGTTGGGGGGAGGTGGTGATATTTTCTTTATCCAGTCATTGGTTGTTTCCATATGTTGGCTATTTTGAATGATGCTACAATAAACATGAAAGTGCAGATATCTCTCTTTGATATACTGATTACATATTCTTTAAATATATACACAGATGTGGGACTGCAATATGGTAGTTCTATTTTTTATCTTTAGAATCTCAGTGTTTTTTTCCATGATAGCTGCCCCAGGGTATAATCCCACCAACATGACTAATATACTTATGTACACAAAAATCTTAAAATTGTCAAAATTTTATTTACTGAAATAGAAACTGTATTAGAAGCATAAGATATAGTTACACTTCATAAAAGCCTAACTCCAACTCCTCCAAGGTAAAAAGACAATGTGTCAGCTGAATCAACTGACAGGACAGATCTGGTACGCCTGATTCAGGGGTACAATAAATATCATCAGAGCTTTGTCTCTGTCTTCATGGTCAGGTTCTCATGTGAGTAGTAACCAGCACCAGGTTACATAATGTACCCAAATAATTTACATCCACCTGGAAAATTACAATGTGACCATGTTTGGAACAGGACCTTTGCAGACGTAACTAGTTAAATTAAACTGAGGTTGTACTGGATTCGAGTAGGGCCTCTGTTCAATGACCTGTGTTCTTTTAAGAGGAGACGGTATGCAGACACACTAGAGAAGGTCATGTGAAGACAGATAAAGAGACAAGCCAAGGAAAACCAGGGGTTGTGGGACATCACCAGCAGCTAGAAAGATCTAATGAATAATTCTTCACTGGAGTCTTTAAGGGAAGCATGACCACACTGACCATCGATTTTGGCTTTTTAGTCTCCAGAATTGCGAGAGGATAAATTTCTATTGTTTTTAGGGACCTTTGCAGTGATTTGTTTTTACAGCCCTAGAAAACAGATACACAGACCTAATGACAAGAATAAACTTTTTTGATAGCAGTGGGAAATAGTTCTGGGTTGACCTCCTACTGGCACACTGCTTTACAAATCCATTTCTACTCAATCATTGTGGAAGGATAATTCTGCCAAGAATTTGTTCCCCTGCGTATTTCCCTGACTGCCTTTCTGCAGAGGAGGGTGTAGACCTGTATAAATTGACAGTCAAGTGGCCTTCTCTTTCCCAGTTCAGACTGGACCCAGAAATGAGGATCTCCAAGAATATAATTATCCTGTGCTCTTGCCCTAAATCTATCACACCGCAAGAAGTCTATACCTGGCATAGCTAGAACTGAATTTTTCTTTTCATATTTTGCTTCCATCAGTTCCACAGTTAGTAGTTAGTAGTACCTGGAGAAAGTTGTATAGAGACAGATCTTCATGGCAGAAGCTATAGCATTCAGTAGGGGAACACAGCCAAATTCAAACTTTGGTTTCTCAGAGAGGGAGATGAAGATAAACATATCTTGAATCTATTATCCCCCACCCTATACTCTCATACCTGTGCTTCCCATCATCTAGATCTATCTAGAATTGAGAGAATACACCAAAGTAGTCCATAAAAGCAGACTGCTAAGGGGCACATGGCAGAACAGAAAATATTGGATTTGTGGATCTAGAAGTGCAAATTGAGATGCCCAGATCAGTGGCAAAATAATGTAGGACATAATAGATATAAACAGGAAAGGTTAAGAGAGAAGTTCATCTTCAATTATATCTATGATTTTAAGTGAAGGAAATCAGATGATGAATTGCAGATTAAAAGTTTTAGGCAAATTCTCCAAAATACACTAAAACAATCATATAATATTGTAATTGACTAGCATACCAAGATGTGAGGTTATACCCCACCTATATAGGTCCTCTGCTGTGGCCCTGAGAAAGTTGATTTCCAAGTGTTAATCCTGCTTTCTATCAATAGTCTTAAGACCAATCTGCATCTGAGAAACTACTAAATTCTGCATTGCTTGAAATTAAATGCAAAGGATGGGTGGGCGGTTTGGAGAACAAAAATGAACAACCAGCCAGGCTGGTATGATTGATTGTGCTTTTGTACACATCAGGAAGATCAATCTACTCTCCTTGAAAAATAATTTTTTTAAAGTTCAAATGACTTTGAAGTTAATCCAATAAACTATAGACCCTCACTGAGTACAGCTGAGATGAGTGATAGAGTCTACTGTACTAGCTTTTGTGAGACAGTCATCTTTCTGAAATAGTCTGAGTAAGCAAGGAACCACTTGAAATTCCATCAGAGAGGTTTGTTGTCATCGTCATTGTTTTGATTTGTTTGTTTAAACTATTCCTTCAAAAGCACATAGAGTTTCCTAGTCTTAAGTATCTGATTAATTATCTCCACGTTTTTTGTCATTTTAAGCTCAGAGATCTTCTCTTTGATACTCTGGCTTCGTGATTCACTGTGTGCGGAGTATACTTATTAAAACAGTACGTTTGAGTGTACCAAGAATGACTTTAAATTATACATTAAAACAGAAAAAAATTACATTATAAATCAGTAGCAATTAACAAGCTAATTTTAAAGAATCAGAGATTTTAAAAAGAAGCATATCTGGGTGTGGTGGCGCATGCCTCTAATTCTAATGTTTCAAGAGGCAGAGGCAGAAGAATTGCAAGTTTGAGGCCAGCCTCAGTAATTTAGTGTGGCCCTAAGGCAATTCAGTGAGACTCTGTCTCAAAATAAAAAATTAAAAGGGCTGGGAATATGGGTCAGTGATTAATCACCCCTGTGTTCAATCCCCAACACCACACACACACAAAATAAATAAATAAGTAAAAATAAAAGTAAAAATTTAAAAAGCAGCATGGTAAAATCAGGATGAGAAAAAAGGGCAAGTAAATAGATCTGAGAAGATTCACCTACTTTTCTCACTCAAATTTTGGTCTTTAATCTTGAGAAAGTTGTTTATTTTACTTTTCAAAGGTAGTTATTCAAATGCCACCTGAGTTATGAAATTACACCTATTCTTATACTGAGAAAATACTCTTTACAAGAATGCTTAATTTTACTATGCAAGTTTTCTTTTCTCATGAAAGTGTCCCCACAACTACATCTACAGATGTGTTTAGGTATTTAAAACATTGTGAACCTAAAGCTAGCCTGGGCTGTAGCTCAGTGGAAGAATACTTGCTTAGCATGTACAAGGCCCTAAGCTCAATCCAGAACCATGCACACCTGTGTACACACACATCACCCCTGACACACATAATCAAAAGCTAGATTATTGTCAATCATGTGAAATATAAATTCGTCTAGCACTATTTTGATCCCATTTATATAAGAATAATATCAAATTTGAATGTGTTTTAACTGCTGCTTGGGAAATAATTCTGACCGCAAAACTTTGAAAGCAATTTTGATAGAATGTTCTTAATAGCAAAACTGTTGGTTTTTTAACAAGAACACTTTAATAAAATTACCTGTTCAAGAGTTTATGTTCTGTCATTTTTTTAAATGTTTTTTTTTATTGTAAACAAATGGGATACATGTTGTTTCTCTGTTTTTACATGGAGTAAAGGCATACCATTTGTGTAATCATAAATTTACATAGGGTAATGTTGTTTGATTCATTCTGTTATTTTTCCCTTCCCCCCACCCCTCCCACCCCTCTTTTCCCTCTATACAGTTCTTCCTCCATTCTTGACCCCTCCCTAACCCTAACACTAACCCCTCCCACCCCCCATTATGTGTCATCATCCACTTATCAGCGAGATCATTCGTCCTTTGGTTTTTTGAGATTAGCTTATCTCACTTAACATGATATTCTCCAATTTCATCCATTTGCCTGCAAATGCCATAATTTTATCATTCTTTATGGCTGAGTAATATTCCATTGTATATATATACCACAGTTTCTTTATCCACTCATCAATTGAAGGGCATCTGGTTCCACAAGTTGGCTATTGTAAATTGAGCAGCTATGAACATTGATGTGGCTGTATCTCTGTAGTATGCTGATTTTAAATCCTTTGGGTATAAGCCAAGGAGTGGGATAGCTGGGTCAACTGGTGGTTCCATTCCAAGTTTTCTAAGGAATCTCCACACTGCTTTCTAGAGTGGCTGCACTAACTGGCAGCCCCACCAGCAATGTATGAGTGTACCTTTCTCCCCACATCCTCGCCAACACCTGTTGTTGCTTGTATTCTTGATAATCGCCATTCTAATTGGGGTGAGATGGAATCTTAGGGTGGTTTCGATTTGCATTTCTCTTATTACTAGAGATGTTGAACATTTTTCCATGTGTTTGTTGATTGCTTGTAGATCTTCTTCTGTGAAGTGTCTGTTCATTTCCTTAGCCCATTTGTCGATTGGATTATTTGCATTCTTGGTGTAGAGTTTTTTGAGTTCTTTATAGATTCTGGAGATTAGTCCTCTATTTGAAGTATGATTGGCAAAGATTTTCTCCCACTCTGTAGGCTCTTTCTTCGCATTGCTGATAGTTTCCTTTGCTGAGAGAAAGCTTTTTAGTTTGAATCTATCCCAGTTATTGATTCTTGCTTTTATTTCTTGTGCTATGGGAATCCTGTTGAGGAAGTCTGGTCCTAAGCCGACATGTTGAAGATCTGGATCTACTTTTTCTTCTGTAAGATGCAGGGTCTCTGATCTGATTCCAAGGTCCTTGATCCATTTCGAGTTGAGTTTTGTGCACGGTGAGATATATGGGTTTAGTTTCATTCTGTTGCATATGGATTTCCAATTCTCCCAGCACCATTGGTTCTCCATTGCATATTTTTGGCACCTTTGTCTAGTATGAGAAAATTGTATTTATTTGGGTTTGTGTCTGTGTCCTCTATTCTGTACCATTGATTTATCTTTCTATTTTGGTACCAATACAATGCTGATTTTGTTACTATTGCTTTGTAGTACAGTTGAAGATCTGGCATTGCAATACCCCCTGCTTCTCTCTTTCTGCTAAGGATTGCTTTAGCTAGTCTGGATTTCTTATTCTTCCAGATGAATTTCATAATTGCTTGCTCTATTTCTGTAAGGTAAATCATTGGGATTTTAATTGGAATTGCATTGAATCTGTATAGCACCTTTGGTAGTATGGCCATTTTGACAATAATAATTCTTCCTATCCAAGAACATGGGAGATCTTTCCATCTTCTAAGGTTTTCTTTAATTTCTTTCTTTAGTGTTCTGTAGTTCTCATTGTAGAGTTCTTTCATCTCTTTTGTGAGATTGATTCCCAAGTAATTTTTTTTTGAGGCTATTGTGAATGGGGTAGTTTTCCTAACTTCTCTTTCTGAAGATTCATCACTTATGTATAAAAATGCATTGGATTTATGAGCATTGATCCTGTAACCTGCTATTTTACTGAATTCACTTATGAGTTCTAAAAGTTTTCTGATGGAATTTCCTGGTTCCTCTAAGTATATAATATTATCATCAGCAAATAGGGATAGTTTATTCAAGTAATGAAATAGAAGAAGTCATCAAAAACCTACCAACAAAGAAAAGTTAAGGACCAGATGGGTTCTCAGCCGAGTTCTACAAAACCTTTAAAGAAGAGCTCATTCCAATACTTCTCAAAATATTCCATGAAATAGAAGAGGAGTGAACCCTCCCAAACTCATTCTATGAAGCCAATATTACCCTGACACCTAAACCAGACAGAGACACATCGAGGAAAGAAAATTTCAGACCAATATCCTTAATAAACATCCATGCAAAAATTCTCAACAATTTTTTAGCAATTCACATACTAAAACATATTAAAAAGATAGTGCACCATGATCAAGTGGGTTTCATCCCAGGGATGCAAGGTTTGTTCAACATCAGGAAATCAATAAATGTAATTCACCATATCAATAGACTTAAAGTCAAGAATCACATGATTATTTCAATAGATGCAGAAAAAGCATTTGATAAAATACAGAACCCCTTCATGCTCAAAACACTAGAAAAAATAGGGACAGTGGGAACATTCCTTAACATTGTAAAGGCCATCTATGCTAAACCCATGACCAATATCATTCTAAATGGTGAAAAATTGAAAGCATTTCCCCTAAAACCTGGAACAAAGCAGGGATGGCCTCTTTCACCACTTCTATTCAATATTGTCCTTGAAACTCTAGCCAGAGCAATTAGACAAACCAAAGAAATTAAAGGGATACGAATAGGAAAAGAAGAACTCAAACTGTTTGTTCTGTCATTCTTTTAGTTATTTATTCCACAGATACTTATTGAGTGATAAAACATAAATCAAGATAGAGATAATGTCTCTGTTCAGGGAACTTTAGCCTGGCAATCAGGCATATTATGAGGGCATTTTTATTAAAACAGTTCCAGTAGAAAGAGTTAAGTTCAGAATTTGTGTGACCGGTTAGTATTTATTGAGATTCCAATTCTTATCTCCATCTTTAGGCATGGCCAGAAACAAGCAACCTAAATATGCAGAATTTGGTCAAAAAGATCCAAAGACTTGGCACAAAAATTAGTAGTTCTGTACCCCAGAGAGCATGAAGATGTTCTCCACTGGCAAAATAAAACAGAAATAAGATTTTTACTTCTCTGCCCTGAGAGTCATAAGATTTTAAATCCTCTTAGCTCTTTGAGAGTGGAAGAGGTCCACACTTCTTTTATAGTCTTACTAGTGCTGTATGAACAGATCTGGCTTAACTTCCAGAATCACCACTTTCCTTGAGGAAACTAATTTCTCTGCCCTTGGTCCCCTCACCAGTAGAGTAGATATAATTTTGCCTATTTCGAGAGGTTGACAATAGGAACTGAAAATAATGTATGCAAAGTCTTCAAGAAGAATATGTCTGGATACCAAAAAGAAAGGGGGCAGGCAGGCATGTTTTGAGTGGTAACAGTAAGAGTCCCAGCAATAATAGTTTTAGTTCTGAACCAGTGGTAAAGTAATTTTACAAGTACAGAAAATGGGGGTAAGGCAGTTAAGCAAATAATGGCAGAGGTCAGCTTTCCACGTGACACTCTTGAATCTGACTTAGTTCTCTTCCTATAATATCATGTGACTTTATTTCTCTAAAATGATAACTGTTTTTAGAAATGAAGTTTTGAATTTCTCTAAAATGATAACTGTTTTTAGAAATGAAGTTTTGATTTTTTTTGTTTGTTTGTTTGTTTTGGTATGTTTTTTTAAGTACTGGGGATTGAACCCAGGGCCTCACTCATGCTAGGCAAGTGCTCCACCATTGAGCTATAGCCCTTAGAAATGTAATTTTTTGATAAACATTACATTACTATCAAACAGAAAAGCATTCAATGACTTTAACCATCTTTTTAAACAATTTAAATCACCACATGCCTGGAACAGTCAAGTAGGCATCAGACAGGAAAAGAAATGGAGCAAAACGTCAACTACAAACAATCGATCTATTATTTATGTAATAAGCAGCATTACCAATCATTAAAATTAAAAAAAAAAAAGAAATGGGTCTCTCAAAACAGTCTTTAAGGTTTTTTTTTTTTTTTTTTTTTTTTTTTCTTTTCTTTTAAAGGGAAAGAGAAAAAACTTGAGCAGGTCATTCTAAACTATGGAACTTATGCTCTCCACCGTATAATGAGACTACAGCATTATTGAAGGGAAAACAGTTTTATTTTAGCAGTGTCATTATATTGCATTTACTAGTTTTTGCAGCACTCAGTAAGAAAATGACTAGCAATATCCATACTAAGTATCCTTAAAATGTATTTAATTTCCATTAAACAAAGAACACTATAGCAAGTGCTTAGAAACCTCTCTTTCTCTGATGTTTTTTCCTTTCCCTTCCTATAGCCATCACCTGAGTTCCACAGCCCTCATTATCTTGCATTCCTCTTGTTAAAATAACCTGCTATCTCCTCTCTTCCCCCTCACTGATTTCCCTTTCCAGTCCACCTCCACACTCTCCCTGCAGGAAAGTTGGCTTAAAGCACCCATCTGATTATGCCTCAGTGCCATGATAGGTTGCAGGACTTCCCCAATCACCCAACACCATAGTCCAGTCTTCAAGGTGTACTGCATCAGTACCAACCCAGTGACACTAATTCCTAAACAGCTTACATATACCCAATTGACACCCAAAGAGATCTATTATTTCTTAAACATTTACTGAATGTTCTCCTTTCCAAAACATTTTCGTGTGGATACCTCAACACTTTCCACGCTAGGCTTATTTCCAAAATTAGAAATCCTACACAACTCATTAGCATGTTTACCTAGGCTCTTAAGTTGTTGATAGTGTATCTTTAAATAAATTACAGGGCATCAATATGACAAAGCGTCATTCAATTTTTCAAAATAATCCAGAAATAGTTCACAATATTTTAAACACTAATACATTTTTTAAAAATGATTTTTTAAATTATACACATAATTTGCCATCATACAAAAATATATTTTCTGTGCATACATAAGTGAAAGAAAAATTAATCTGAAATGAATATGTGTAAATGTTAATAGTGAGCTTTTCTAAGTGAGGAAATTATAAAATAAATTTTTGTTATGTTCAGGGTATAGGTGATTGTTCTTTTTACCCAAATTTTCTAAACAAAACATTATCATTTTTTTTAACTATGCTTACCTGTTAATTCTGCCCCAAATATTTCTTCCTTCATAAAGCCATTGGCCAAGGCCCAACTAGGTTACATTTTTGAGCAATCAAGATATTATGAGTCTCTTTTAAGACATTCCCTTGCATACAGGCATGCATTAATAGGTCATCTCATAAAACTTTGCTTAGAAGTCAAAATTCTTTCTTAATTCCCTCATCTAACCACCATCCCCATACCATATTACTATTAAGGTGAGAATTTAATTTTCAACCCTTTAATTTTCTTATACACAAGGATAGTTTACTGCTGTTTTTCCCCACTATACTAGTTATAACTTAGAAACTAATCATAAAGCTATGAAAATAATTACCACTAATGAAAAATTTTCAGTTCATAAGATAAAGTCATATTTGAGTCAAATAAATAAATAAAAAAAGGTCTTGGGTTCCTGTTATCTACTATTATGCAATTGTTTCTCAGTTATCCCCTTTGATACTTAAATTTATCAATTAGTAGTTCTCTAACATTAGAAAATAATAATATCTTTACTTCATAGTCATGTAAAGAATCTGAAAATAGGAGGCAGTGAAATGTTTTAAGCCATCTAATTCTAGTATGCCTTTCCTCAGAGTAAACACTTATTTCAGGACCACAAATTAGTCTACGTGGTAAATCTTTAATTCTCTATTTAGGTCAGCAGCAGGCAAACAACTTTACTCAGGACTCACATGGCCTAATACTTTCAGCTGGAATACTTATTTTGGAGAAAACTACTATATTTATCACAAAATAATGTCTCCAATCTGTAATTCTGGTTTGTTGTCCTTATTTTCATGAGTTCTACTGCCATATGATGTGAGTGCCAATTCTTTATTCTAGAACTGAGAATTTCAGGAAGCTCTAGATCTGCATTAGAAGAGAAACAGAAAATCTGAGATTACGCCCCAAATTCCTTTTTCTTGGTACAAAGTAGCAAAGGAGGGGGAAAGTAGTGGCCTGGAAGACATTAACCTTAAGCTGATGCTGTGTACTAGATGCTTATTATGGTTTGAATATGAAGGGTCCCCCCAAAAGCTCCTGATTTAGTAAAACAATTAGATTACAGGAGCTGTAACCTAATCAGCAGATACATCCATTTGATGCATTAATAGTTTGAATGGTCCAAGTGGGTGGTAACTGTAGGCAGGTAAGGTATAGAGAAATCAGGTCACTGGGGACATGACTTTGAAATTTTTATTTTGTCCCTTGCTCCTTGTGTGTTCTCTCTCTCTCTCTCTCTCTCTCTCTCTCTCTCTCTCTCTCTCTCTCTCTCTCTCTTTCCTGCAGCTCTCAGCTACCATGAGGTGAGCAGCTTTCCTCTACCATACCCTTCTTGTTACACAGTGTTTGAGAATTACAAACCACCATGCCTACTGAGCCCAATTGAAAGGGTAAAAAGAGTTCTTTAATGAGCATGCCAGGCAAGTGGTGGCTGGGAGCAAGCTAACGCCTCAAAGAACTCCCGACACCTGAATATTGGAAGTGAAGAATTTATAAAAGCAAAAACTGCAAGAACAATTGAGGCACATATAGGTCAGAAAGACCTGTAGAGACACTTATTTTGATTACATGAGAAAATTGTTTTGATTATACATTTCAGAATCATTTTGTTACGTATCAGGGCCATAGTCAGGGATGTGGGAAGGTCCTACTTTATTGTCTACATAGATACAGCTTCAGGAGGCTGAAAGGAAAACATTATTAACAAGCATACAGTGAAATCAAGTCATAATAAGATGGTGTTACTTTGGTACTTTTCCATTTCATTCTGTCATAGTGTTTTGCCTCACCTCAGACCCAGAGTGGTAGGGTCAACAGATCATGGAATGAACCCCTGAAATCGTGAGCTTGAATTAAACTTTTCCTCCTCTAAGTTGTCCTGGTCAGGTATTCTAGTCACAGTGATGAAAATGTAACTAATACAGTAGTTTCTATAATTTAGCTAATCTATCAATTTACCCTCTTACAGAATCCTACATGTAATGCATTATTACTCCTACTTTGTATCTAAAGAAACCAAGACTGTTAGGGATTAAATAAATGTACCAGATCACACAATTTAGAGGATCACTTGCTAGGATTTAATCTACACAACTCATGTTTTTTGCTAGCATATTATGATGATGCTTTCATTTGTAAATGAATGATGTGGAAGAGAGAAAGGTAATCTGACATCACTTCTTAATGCCTATTAAGCACCTTATATTAGCATATTTGAAATAGAGTCTTGAATCCATTCCTCTGCACCAAAAAGCCTTCTCTGCCCTCCATCTTTACCACCTCTGTTAACACCGGTACTGAGCACCCATTGGTCAGACCAAAAACCAAGGGGCTAGGATCAATTTCTTTCTTTCCTCACAGACTTCCATTGCAACCATAAATGTTACCAGCTCATCAGCTCCACGTTCAGATATTTATAATGTCTTTGATAGTTCTTAAATTTTGTCAGACATATGATTTAAAAAAAAAAAAAAACATCGTTAGTACTGTTTAAAGGCACACCAATTTTTCAACTAGTAACTTAATGGAACGAACATTGAGACATCTCCATATATATGTGATACTTATTATTCCAAAAGCTATGAACTAAGCTGAGATGAAGATCAGACACAGCTTAAGTCTCAACAGAGCCTCAGTAGACCAGGGGTTAAACTCCCTTTGCTTCTTTTTAAAAGTCCAGAAATAGAACTGCTTCTACTTTCTAGCCTGAGATGTGGGGCTGCTTCCTAAGAGGCCCTTAGAAAATCTCCCACACAAAAGAGGTGGAGAGAAGCCCAGAGTGGATCCTAAGAAGGCAACCAAAGGACAAAGGCCATGGGATAAGCTTCATAAAATCTTGCCCTGGTGCCTAGGAGGGAAGATTTTGCCTGCAGTGTCTTACAAATATAATGGTGCAAACACACGAAGGGGAACTTTGATGAGAAATGAACAATGACTGAAAACAGGGCACAAGTATTACATGTGTACTAGTGCTGTGGACTGTAAAATTTATTGCCTAGATTCTGTATATCCCAAGATAAGTTTGTGTATAGATCCTGATATCCTGATATACCAGGGAAAGAAAATTTACTTAACCAAAATGTGTGTGTGTGTGTGTGTGTGTGTGTGTGTGTGTGTGTACATGGCCCTGAAATTATGTTTAGGGATAATTTTCATATGTTGGAAATATAAATATATGTATATATATATGTATAAATGAATATATATTTTCATGTTCTATATATATTATGCAGTGCTGTTTAATGTGTGTGTGTGCGTGTGTGTGTGTGCGTGCATGTGTGTATATATAAAATAGGCTATGAAAATAAACCTTCCCCTTTTCTTTCATCCTTTAAAGGTCTATTCAAAATTTAACTCATCAGTTCACTTCCATCCATCCTGGGTTTGTACAGCAATTCTTCATACCTCCCTTGTAGTAATTGCTATGCAAAATTTTAATTAAATGCTACAGGTTTTGCTCCTTCACTAAAATGCTGGTGTTTGAGGGGAAGAATTTGGTCCCTAGGATGTAGTAAAGTGCCTGCCTCACAATGAGCAATGAATAACTACTGAATCAAAGGATGAATGGTTAATTTTTTTTCAGTTATTAAAGGTAGCCACACATGATGGAAAAAATAGCTAAGGAATCATGCATCTGGGAAGCAGAGATGAGGAGGAGATCTCAGACCTTGGTAACCGGAGTTCACGGAGCCACTTTCAAAGTATTACTTTTGTTGTGACTCAGCCCATATTCCCAAGTGGCCCCACTTTCTCAGGAGGAAGTCATGGGTTCCCTCCAATTTAATTTTTAGTGTTTCTACCTCTGCATGCACCAGTGATGCTAGAGGATATTAGGATGGCACAAATATAGTAGTACCAGCATTACTATGAGCCACGATACTCTCAAATTTTGTGTTTGTCACAAATGTTCACTCACATCAGGGCTGATGTGAATTTTGCTTTTAGAAAAATATTAAAAATTGTATGCAAGTTTTATTTGGCAAGCTTACCATACATAGGAAAGACTGACTCCTTCAAACAAAGTTTGATGGATTGTCAGCAGTATTACTGGCATGACCTTAGAACTTGCAGAAGAGTGGGTTCTAGTCAACACATAACATCACTGTGAGGCAGAAGGTGATTTAAATCCAGCATTAATGAAATATGCATATAATTCTAAACATAAAAAAGTAAAAAAAAATGACTGAATCACCAAATGACAAGCTTGGGGAGATTGGCAGATATAATGAGATGAGATTTAACATGAATACCACAAGATAATTTACCTGGGGAAAAATTAGCAGCAGCTGAGACTTAAAATGAAAATCCATTCTCCCTTTGGAAATAAATAATGTTTAAAAAGATTCTGGTTCTAGTGGCTCATAACTTGCATATGAGCTCACTTTGTAATGCTGTTCCTAAACAGCCAATTGCCTTCCCGGGAGGAAGAACATAATGGATCATTTCAACCAGACACACACATAAAGGAGTGAAAGCTCCTTCAGCAGCTTTGGGAATCACCTTGATTCTACAGTCTGTAATTGGAGCCCTCTCAATAGAGAAAGAACACCTTAAAGTTTAAGGAAAGACAATAAACATCATGAAATAAATCAGAGCCCATTTAATTTGGAAAATCTTGAAAGAGCTCAGAAAGAAGGTCGTTCTGCCCAGGCCAGTACAATCAGCCTCTGGCTGCCAGACAACAATAAAAAGGATTATTGCTAGCATATATATTGAGTGCTTACACTGGGCCAGTACATGCCAAGTACTTCAGATGCATTATCACCTATAACTCCCACAACAGATCTGAGTCATTGCTAATGGACAGTATCCATTGTACAGCTGAGGAAACTGAGGCGTAGAGGCATTAGGGAAGTTGTATGTAGTCCGAAAACAGTGAAGTGATTGCACCAAGTTACCTCTACTCAGAATCCATGACTCCATTCTTCAATACCTTGCAGTATTTTCAGTATACCACTCTGCTACTTATGAATCTATAAATCCATTTTTTTCTGCCTGACTTCTAAGGTCCTCTACTAACTAAAGAGGTCGTCTCCTTTCTTTTTCACTCTGATCTCTTTCAGTTTTTCACCTACTTATCATCCCTTGAATTCAGAACATTCCAAAAAAAGTATGGTAAATCCTGTCTCTGAATCTTTGCTGTGATATGCCTGTACTGTCCACAGCCCTCTTGTGGTAGGGAAGTGGGACAGGTTGCCAAGGGACCAAAGAAGACACCTAGAGATGGGGTGTGAGATATAAGATTTATTGAAAGATTCTTATGGGGAAAGTCCTGTGGTGATGTGCTGGACAAGTTGCACCTCCATTTCTCATGGTGCCTCAGGGGCTTTGCCAAAAAATAGCACCAATGGCAACCAGTTGGGCAAGCACTTATTCTCCCCACCTAGTTCTGCTGTGCAGGTATTACCACAGCGGGGAATTTTTATAGGTTAGGTTAGCTTTGTCCCATTTCATGATAATCATTCCAAGGACCTTGCCTACATGCAGAAAGCAGTTTCTACAGATAATGCCAGTTGTCCTAGTTTCTGGTGTGTGTGTGTGTGAGAGAGAGAGAATTAGTGTTCTTTATGATATAAATATCTGGACATTTCAGTCTAGGCCCTTGACTTGGCTAGGTTCTTGGAAATTAAAAGGGATATTTCAGGGATGTAGGGTTTTACTGCCCTCTTCATTTTTATTTTATTTTTTTTTTGTTTCCAAGGATGACACAGTACCAAATTTAGAAATCTCCTTTTCTCTACTTGGTAAGCTCTTCCAAACTTCTCCATTAGAACTCAACCTTCTCGGAAAACTTTAGATTAAATTTACATTTTGGAAATCATCCTCAGTTGTTTTGCACACGTTTACACCTATTATCCTATCATGAACACTATCCCTTACTCTCTTGACCTGACTCATTGTGCAGCATCCTTCTGGGCACAGAGGTAGCATTCACAAATTCTATTCAGTTGCTCAAACACAGAAAGTGTTAGGAAGATTGGGAAGATTTTTAAATATTTCTAAAGGTTGATATCCAAAGAAAATGTCCTATCTGCAGGGAAGAAACTGTGAAGTTTAAACTTTCTGTTCAAACTGAGTAGGAAAAAAATCAGAATCCAAACTTTTCATGAAAAAAGTAAGATCTACTAAGCCCAACTTTATGGTGTATTGACATTTGATGCTTGAAAATTATCCACTTAAACTCTCAGCAATTGTAGTGAGAGAACACAGTTCTGCCAGAAAAGAATCCTGAACCATCAAAGTTGTCCATCTGTTTTGGGTCATGTGTGGTGAAACTCTGGGTGTTACGCTCAAAAATTTATTCCAATTTCTACATCTGGGATGTGAGATATCAGATTGTGAAAAGGGCATGAGGATTGAATAAATCAAAATGTAATGACCTTGGCACTGAAGGTATGTCTACCTGGAGGGCAACCTGCTCCGGGGAGTAATACAAGAGCCTAAAAACAGCTGAATGTTAGTGCATTTTACCATTGCAATCCCAATGAAAGAAAAATGATGATGAAGCTATCAGCTATCCTACACCACACACGTTCTGTTGTCATTGAAAAATGTCCCACATCTGTGTCTTAATGCTGGCATCTGCTTCAAATTACCCTCAGATGAGCTCTACAGCTCTTGCCTAATTGGACACTATCAAAATGACATGGCTGTTATTGCTTAGCTTCTAGTTGCCCTTTATGCAGCAGTCTGGGCTCCTAATGAATCTTCATCTTCACACAGAAGAATCTTATTTTTACCAGAAATTCTAAGGGTAGTATATTCCAGTAATTTGTTTGAAATATCTTGAGTATCAAATTATTAGTTCTCACCTAAATTTATTATTGCCTTTTAACTGAAAAATCTTAAAACTCCGTAGTCTAGAGGCAGTTGGAAACAAAATGAGAAGGAATTCAGTGCATTTAGACTGTCAAGGAATTAGTTTTATAGAGAGCAAAGATTTGTGTGTTTTCTTTTTTTTTTTTAACAGATGACAAAAGTAAAATACTTTCCTTCAGGTCAAATGTTGAACTTGTGGCAGAATCCTGCAGGGAGTAGGGTTCTTCTCCCTATTGCTATCACTTGGAGCTATCATTAGCATGGTGTAAGTCAGTATAGCAAGGTCAAGGGCAAGTTGAGTCCACACACAGCCTTTTCTTCCCTCTTGATGAAACATGACACATTATCAAGATGGAAGACATCACTGAACTTTGCTGTCACAGAAGACAAGTAAATGGCCTTAAGAAAACTATTGGAAGAACTTAGGCCTGCCATACACACAAAACAAGGTCTATTTTAGATTTAATATGCAGCACGTTCAAAAGCAAGTTGACGCAGCCATAATTTTATGAGATAAAATTCACCAATGAGATCAAGGCAGAGTATGAACCATCAGGACAGTGTTTTAGTATTATGATGCCTTATCTTGAAGTCAAGGAGATTTAACCAAGGTGTAATTTATTCAAACTGTCAAATTGTTTGCACTATGAAAAATATGGAAGCTATATAATATAGCAAATTCATTTCTGTGACATTTTAAAATTCTGCAACATATACAAAGACCAAAGTCTTATATGTGCAGATATTTCTTAAAATATATAGGAAGGATAGTTGAATGAAATAGACATTATTACCTCATGTACATATATGACTGCATGACTGATATGATCCTACAATATGTACAATCAGGAAAAAGAGAAATTATAGTCCATATATGTATGAATTATCAAAATGTATAAATGCATTCTACTGTCAAGTACAACTAATTAGAACAAATAAAAAATTTAAACCTATAATAGTATATACATGGTGAATCCTATGAATTTATTTCTTGATAAAACTAATACTTCTGTGAATTAACCATAGCACTGAATTACACATTTTGGTGAATAATATTAACATATGTTCTAATTCTCCATGAGAATCTTCTACCATGACTTCAATTCCTCTTTTCAAATCTTACTGACTTAACCTGTGATATACCTTTTCCTCGATTGTCTGCCCATATCTCCATTTTAAATCAATCTTATTCCAGATTGGGCAATTAACCACAGCAGTGAACTAATTGATCCTTCTACCTCAACCCTAGTTTCTCTAGCTTCTAGGTTACCCTTCACTTGGCATCAATGGTATCTTTTTGAATACAAAGTTACTCATGTTATACTCCTATTTTGGAGACTTCAAGAAGGTCCTAATATAGAAAAAAAAAAACAATAATAATAACAGAAACAACCTGAAAATCCTCTGAATGGCCTAATAGGACATCAAATCCTGACTGTGGCTTAGCCATGTTAACCCATTTATAGACTTATTCTTCAAACTGCAATGAGCATCTTGCTATATACCAACATACTTGCCTTTGCTAATTATTTTCCTACTAATTTTACTAATGTATCCATTTGATGAACTTTTACTCATCCCTGATGAACTGGCTTAAATATCAACTCTTCTGCAAAGTGTTTCCTACTCTCCAAGGCATGGCAATCCATTCTTTGAATTTCTCTATTATTTTACATGTTTACCCACTGTTGCCCTTGTTACATTGTACAAAGGCTTTCTATATATATATATATATATATATATATATATATATATATTTATATATATATTTTTTTCCTCATATATTGTTCAGAATTTATAGCAGGCAAGAACTAAGTCTTCTTGTATTTTTATCCCCAGTATCCAGCACATCTTAGGTGCTGAGATGCTTAAGTACAAGATGAATTTGTATCCCTTCTATACTTAAGTGTCTTTTTCAATAGTCACAGTGATTTTAGTCATGGTCTTTATTCCACAAATGTTAGCTTTTCATAATATGAAATCCAGGGTAAATTTTTCAAAAAACTATCAAATACAGACAAAATTTAAATGTCCAGGAGAATAAAAACAAAGAAATGTCATTGGATTGGGCAATCAAAGTGGCCATGAATGACGTTTGTATAAATGATTCCAGCAGAATTGGACAGGTCTTAAAGGAATTGGAGAATAAAAATGAATGTAAAAATAACCAATATTTTTAACACTTTGTAAGATTCATCACATGGCTTTATATATCTGATTACATGATACTGGTCTGAGATAAGACACTGATAGGTGGCCATGGTTTTAAGCCCATTTACTTGTGTCAGAAATTATCAAATCATTGTTTTAAATAATGTGCAGCTAATTATATGTCTATTATAAGGTTGCTAAAATATATATGTACAAAAGAATAAGGAGGCACAGAGAAAGTTAGAAGCTACCCCAATTCACACGGTTGGGTCAGCTGTAGATTAGTGATAAGCCCAATTGCTCTGATCTTAGAACCTCTGCAAGTCGCTCTCCACTTGACCTTCACAAACCACTCTCACTTACTCAAAGAGGGCTGCTAGCAAATAGAGAGACAGATGTTCAGGAAGAAATTCGACAGGTTCAGGCCAAGATTTGTTTTTCTTTTGAGTAAGGTTTATGCTTATTTGAGGACAAAGGGAGGGAGGGGAAATTCCTAAAATAAAATGGATATAACACAACTTAACACTTAAGTGCTTGCTTTACTTAATATCTAATTACTTAACTGTAACTTTTAAGCATCCTATTATGACTGTAAGAATAAAACTTCATTACCACTCATGCCTCAGAAAACATGTCACTTGGGTCAAGAGTGGAAAAAGGTAAAGAGAAGCCCCAGAGCAAAAAAAGGCAGAATAATTGAAAATTCCCCACCCTAAGCAGCACCTGCTAACAGCTGAATTGACCTTCCAGTGAGAAGGATCCAATGGAGGACAGATGGTGAGAAATTCTTGTTTGAACTGATCCTCCAGGGTAGGGTACCAGAGGAGTGTAGAAGATAGATCATGCTTTCAGCTTCATTTTCTGAGAGAAAAGTGGTCAAATTGTTTTTAAGAAGTACCCTGGAATCCATCTTGCATGAGACTGGGCTCTAAACTCAGCACACAAGGCGAAGTTACCCATTAAAAAAAAAAAAAAAAAGCACAGATACAATACAGATGCTTTTATGAATCCAATCCCATCAGTAGTCATTGTGTATATGACCTTTTGAAAATCAAAATTTTGAAGGAACCAAAGGAAATTCAACATACACAATCCTGAACATTTAAATTGTTCTGCCCTTCTGATAACTACCAAAGACTAGCAACGAATAAGAAATGGATGAAATTTTGAAACAGTCCTGCTTACCTAAATGGTGTACTCCACTTGCTTTTAATTTTAAGTTTCTGTTGCCTTAATACCTGCAGTTTTGTAAGTTAAGTAAGATGACTGGGGTAAGTCATTCCTAAGTTAACTCGTAATGAGAATCTATTGCATTACATTTTGATTACAGTGTGTATAAAATATGTAGTGCATAAAATAAATATAGTGAGAACAATATAGATTATATAAAGAAGGAGTTAATGTAATCACTTTAAATTTTTAAATGAGAAACTGAAATTATATATCACAGGATAAATAAGATAGTAATGTCTTTCTTGTTCATAAAGCCTTAGGACATCACCTCAATATTTATGAGCTCAAAATTAGTGGTTATTGCAATGTGCCATTCTCTTCCATGCAGAATAATTGCTGGCATAAATCATATCAATGTATGATAATTATATTTTATTTTTCTACATAATATATATGTATATGTATGTCTATTTAAAATATAATAACATGCTCACTACATATTCCATTTCAACATTAAAATTTACTCCTTGCAAAATAATAGAGAAATAGAAAAACACATACTCAAATTTATTAATGTAATCTATATTTTCTATTCATGCCCATTTAATTATTATTGTCTCATGAGGCTGCTGAGTGATTTCACAAAGAAATAATTTTAATATTTTCTTCCTTCACATTTATTACTACATATGTAATTATAAACCACAGTTACTGTATTAATGTGTATTTAAATAATGATGTGATTAAGTATTTTAAGTATGTATGTTATTAAATAAAGTTATTTTCCCAGAGTGTAATTCTAAGTGACCTCATAATACCATACCCCGCACTATTAATCAAAATGGGTACTGGTTAAATTAATGACAGTGACTTTCAACAATGGGGTTTTAGAGAGCATTTATAATGAGAAACACACTGAAAGGAGTTGATATTGGTAAAATTTTTTTGCAAAAGCGTTCCCAATATAATTTGCTATTGACAAGGTGGTGTGCCTTTTATATTCTTCTCTATCTTTAACATAACAATGAAACTTCCTTTGTATGTGATTCATTCACTAAAATATTACACAATAAAATATAAGATTGTCATGTTCAGGGCCCCCAAGTAGTCTCAGTTAATCAGCTTCTCCAAGGCTGACTTCTCTTTTGGAACTCTCTGATGTTGAGCAGTTTATTATGGTACTTTACAAAGAAAAAGGAGGTTCCTTTTAGCTCATGGTTCTGGAGGTCTGAAGGCCTGGCACCTATATTAGCTCATTTTGGTGAGGGCAGTGGATGGCCATTGCAGGCAACATGTGTGGGAACAAGTTTCCCATATCACAAACTGGAGTAGAGAGAGAGGAAGAGACAGAGTTTCCACAATCCCCTTGGAGGTCACACCTCCAATGACCTTTAGTCCATAGCATCTCCCAATACCATCACTCTGGGGACCCAGGCTTTATATATGGGCTTTTGGGAAGCATTTAACCAAACCATAAGACACATACATATATAAAATAATCGATATACATACATATATATAATGTTTGAATATAATATGTGAAATATTAACTATGTTTAAAATTATGATTCATAAATTTAAAAATCTCAATTAAATAGTCCTGTTTTAGACAACACCCTTATCTCTCACCCTGCACAAAAGTCAAATCAAAATAAATCAAAGACCCAGAAATTAAACCAGAAATGTATGCAAATCCTAGAAGCACATGTAGGATTAATATTCCAAAATATATATGTGCAGGCAATGACTTTCTCAATAAGACCCTCAGAAAATAATGTCAAGATTTAATAAGTGAAATAGCATTAAACTAAAAAGATTCTACACTGTGAAATAATTAAGAATGTGAAGAAAGAACCTACAGAGTGGGAAAAGTCTTTGATAGTTACTCCTTTGATAGAGGATTATAGATCATGTAAAGAACTCAAAAAACTTAACGCCAAAAAAGTAATCCTATTAATAAATGGGCAAATGAACTAAACAAACACTTCTCAAAAGAAGAAATAAAAATGATACAAATGGCAAAAAATGCAATTAAGGAAATGCAAATCAAAACTACACTGAGATTTGATCTCACTCCAGTCAGAAGGGTAGCCATCAAGAATACAAACACTAATGAATGCTGGAGAAGATGTGGAGAAAAAGGAACGCTTTTACATTGTTGATGGAATTATAAATTAGTACAACCACTATGAAAATCAGTATGGAGCTTCCTTAAAAGAGTAGGAGTGAAACTACCATATGACCTAGCTACACTACTCCTTGGTATTTATCCTAAAATATTAAAGTATTCATACTATAAGTGATACACACATATCCATGCTGCACAATTCACAATAACCAACTATGGAACCAGCTTAGATGTCTGTAAATGAATGAATGGATAAAGAAAATGTAGTATAAACACACTATGGAATTTTATTCAGCCTTAAAGAAAAATGAAATTATGTTGTGTACAGGGAAGTAGATACAATGTAAGACTATTCTGTTAAGTGAAAGAAGCTAAACTCAGAAAGTTTTTTCTCTCATATGTGGAAGCTAAAGAGGAAAAAAAAAGAAAGGTGGGGGATAATCTCATGAAAATTGAAGGAAAATCAGTAGAGTAGAGGAAAGGCACCAGAGGGAGGGAGGAAGGAAGGGAAAAGGGAAATAGTGAGGAATGATATTGTTCAAATTACATGGTTATATTGTGGGCATGTAGGAATATGTAGCAGCAAATCACATCATTATATACAACAATAATGCAAAAATTAGAAAAATAATCCTTCTTTAAAAAGGAGATCAAAATTGCAATGATGTAATATTTATCATATAACTGTATTATGAGTAAATATAACAGGCCATTAGTATAAGAAAATTTGGATGTGGACAATATTTTCTCAGAACAAACTTAATATATATGTATATTATATATATATATATTAGACATTTTATATTTATAGATTGATATTTACATACATATAAATATGTACATATGTATATATGTTTATATGTGTTTATGTGTATATTATACATATCTTCAATAGCAAACAAAAAATAAACCCAGAAAATGTGAAACTGGTATTAAGACTATCGTAGTAGTTCAGCAGATCTCTGTGAAATGGTCTAAAACTGCAGCTTGGAGATAAGAAAGAAGTTGCTAGATTTGAGATATGTATCTTACAGTTGATAGGATATGACAATATATCAGAGAGGTAAGAAAAAGAAATGTCAAAACTTCTACTGTACAACATGAAAAACCAGGTGAATGAAAACATTATTTCTTAAGATTGGAACAACTGGAGAAGTAACAGTAAGAGAGAAGTTAATGAGTTGAGAGATGTCTTTGAGACCTCCAAAGGAAAATGTCAAGTACATAGTTTAATCTATATGTGTGGGCATGAGAAAAGAAATCAGAAATAGAAACAAATGTGGAAACAGTCATATCTAGATGGTATTTAAAACCCTGCTAGAAAATGAAATAAACTAGAGAACGTGTCTAGATTAAGAAGAGGGGAGATCAATGTTAAGATATGACAGAGGGGACAGAGAAAACTGAAATTGAGAATTCAGGTTGGTGGGAATAAATTAGAATAGCATGTAACCTTAGAAATGGAAAAAGTAGAGAAGTTTTTGCTTTTCTTATTCTTTTCTTTTTTGTAGGACAAAATTATTAGGAAAATTACCCAAGACTTGGGATTGGGCAAAAGAGATAATTGAGGCATTGTGTAGCAGACCCTCTATGGATCATTTGATCCCTTTGGGTGAGGTGGGTGGAGACATTTGATGGGACTTGTTGTTGGCTAGGGTTCTTGACAGCTCTACATAGATAGAAGTTAAACTAAAGAAAACTGATAGCAGTGCAATATTATTTTCATAGCAGTATAAATGAATTTAATCTGGTAGAGAATATAAATCTCCATAAGACCACTCCTCAGTAGTTTTTTAACTTGACATTTCTGTTATTTATTTATTAATTGGTTGGTTAAATCTTTAACATATTTATTTTATATATCCATGAGAATTATGTTCTTAACTTCTTTTAAAAATTACAATTTGTCAGTACCAACTACCATCTTTGGCAAAAGCTATTGAGCCCTCACATATGGGAATCTAATCAGAAACTCAGCATCAAGTCCTCTATGTAGTTGATTTAGTTCTAGGCTCCACATCAATTAGGCCACTATCCAAGGAATGCAGGTGGCCACTAGAAACTGAAAAAGGGAATTAAATCAATTATTTCCCAGAGTCTCCATAAGGAGCAGAGGCCTGCCAGTACCTTGATCTTAGTCTGGTAAGATGCATTTCGAAACTCTGACTGCTGCAACTATACAGTAATGTGTGTTTATTAAGTCACTAAGTATTGTGGCAATTTGTTACAACTAATTAGTTAGCTAGCATATTAGGAAACTAATGCAGACAAACTAATGATACACAAAAACATTTGCTGTTCAGATAGCTGATTGAGACACCCTGATATGCAAAACAACCTCAATGGAAACCACCCTAGATAATAACTTCTTTGTCTCTTCTATAAAAGTCTAAGGAATAAGCACCCTACTAAGCTCCCCTATTCTTTGGATCTCTGGGGCTCTTGCTAGTGCAATAGCTTGAATAAAATCAATTACTTAATCCTGCAGCATATTATGTCTTTGACCTGTTGGTGTTGAGCTCTGATAGGATCAGGTCTCACTGTTGGTTCCACATTTGCTCAGAGCTAATGATCACAGCTAATCATCTTGACCTTTTATGAACCATTCCTGACTAGGGACCTGGGAACCCAACAGTGAACTTCACCTTTTGAGAACTGATGATGTCTGCTGGTGGTTTCTCTTAGTTTTATGGTCAGACCATTTGGTGATTTCTGTAAATGAACTAGTGGTTCATAGAGCTCTGGATTCCACTGGGTGAAAGACAACAAAGAATCTAGTTTGATAGTTGTTTTCATTTATCTATTTGGATATTTGTAGTTCAAATCAACTAAGCATTTATACCCACAAATAAAAGAATAGATCTTTGGTATGGACAAGTGTATTTTGCAATTTTGTTTAACCTTGACCTAGGACTAAATATTTATAATTAATTTTACAAACTCTCTATATCTGTCAGTATATGTGTTAATGTGTCTGTGAATGTGTAATGTTTTTCTGCCTCTGAATGGTATTACCAAATGAGATTGTGAAATCTCATAAATTAAAGGATATCTGACCTAACTAATATAAGATAAGTAAGTACATTTGGGTGCAGTGTTGCACTCCTTTAATCCCAGCAGCTCGGGAGGATCACAAGTTCAAAACCAATCTCAGCAATTTAGCAAGGCTATAAGCAACTTACTGAGAAACTGTCTCAAAATAACAGAAAGGTCTAGGGGTGGGGTGTGGCTCAGTCACTAAGCACCCAGTCCCCCTGGAAAAAAAAAAAAGAAAAAAAGTAAGCATTTATATAACTTAAATACTCCTAAAACTTACACACATTAACGATTTGAACATTCAGTACTTTTGACATACTAAAAAACCTACTTGAAACCAATGGCTTTAAAGAATTTGGGATCATGTAATTTAGGTAAATTTTGGGCAAAAGACAAGTTTAATAATGTGAATTTAATAAAAAAAACCTATATCTTCAGCATTATATATAACACAAACTTATGGTTTTACTCTATTTGGATAGTTTGCTCTAAATTAACACACTTATAGATCAAATAAGCCAACATTGCTTCTACTAAATGTTTAAGATGATTAAAAAGGTAAATTTTCATTTAATCAAGTAAAATCATTATCTTGACAAACTTCAGTACATATGATGTTTTGAAGTAGGTGAACTTGAAAATAGTTTCTAAGAATGTCCAAGTAATTTAAAACATTGGATTAATACTAAGCTTAGTTAATAAATGGGTGGTCATTATATAACTATATCACTTCTAAGTAAGAAAATCCTGAGACATTCATTACTGTGCATGATTTTAAGTTTATTACTTTTTGCTTCTTATTTTTACATGTTACAGAAAGACTATATTTGGAAGTGTGAATGTGCTACTACATGATATGTGTAATTATAAAAAGTTGTAAGGTGTGTTTTCATGAGTCTGCTAGTCTGCTGAGAAGTGCTAGTATATGACAGGTGATACACAACTAATCATCTTCTGGTTATAACTGTGAAATAGAAGTAATTTTGGTTAAAAGTTACAATCAATGTGCGTGTTGTACCAAAAACAATATTGGCAGAAATGTAGACTTTTGTATGCAAGGTACATAGGATAAGAGAAAAAGACCATAGTTTTTTGTTTGTTTTTATTTTTCCTAAACACGACTGATTGCTCCAGATTTAGAAAGAAGAAAGTGTAGGACAAAATCTGAACAAGTATAGAAAACTGTAGAACTTTCTTGAAAAAGTTATTTAATTTGCTGTAATCAAAGCTGACTAAAGCATAATGGATTTATCTGACAGTTCTCAAAAAGGAGGGTTTCCTTTGTTTGTGTTTGTTTTTTCACATTTCTCTTGGAGTATTGGTCCACAAAGAATGTTTGGTATAAAATATCTTTCATTACCTTCTGAGTAATCTTTCTAGAAGGCAGAGATTGTGTGCATTGCAATTTCCTGTGTTTTATGTTGACTATACCATACTCTTGGTTATTTAAGAAAACACAGTTTTCTCAATTTTGAAAAGTATAAGACTTGTTACTTGTTATATCATCTGTTAAAACATTCTATTGTCATCCTGATTAAATAGGTACCTATGTATTGTTTCAAGTTGACTCATGATCCTATCATAATCCTGTTCAACTCTTCTGACAAATTTTGACATTTGCCTTCCCAAAACTGAATCCTAGATGATATCTTTTACATCTAAAATTGCCTCTGAGATTTCCCATAGGGTCCCTAGAAAACCACATTGTATTTGTTCGTTTTTCTTCTAAAAAGAAAGAAGCCAGATAATGAGGTCTATTCAATATGATACTATTGGTAAGTGGTGTAGGAAACATCATCAGAAGAGATATTTAACTCTCCCTGGGTTAAATTTATATGAGTAAAATGTTGCACATGTTGCAGAAACTGGATACTGTATGAAAAGCCCCTAGAGACTTTTCAATGCCCTAGCTGTGAATAATATTTTTCTACTTGTTAAAGTTCTAGTTCTTTGCCCCAAAGTAGACAAGATAGCAGACAATGGGTAAAGTTTTATCTGTCAAAGTCTCAGATATTTTTAAAATGTTAAATTTTTGCTACTTAATCTTTTTATTTTATATCTAGTATCATCTAACCTCATCATTTTCAAGTGGGGACTTGTATCACTTACCTTTGGAGTTTTAGCAATATTCAGATGTTTAGAAACTACTCTAAAGTTACTACATCTCTTTACTTAAAAACCCTCACTTATTCTTGGTGCATTCTAATAAGATATTTGATATATTCCATGGTGCATTATAATTCAGGATTATTATAAAATATCTTAATATGTTTTTCTTTGTAAAGATCATTTAATCAAAATAGCCATTTTACCAAAAGCAATATACTGATTCAATGCAATCCCCAATAAATTCCCAATGACCTTCTTCTCAGAACTTGAATAAGCAGTCTTAAAGTTCATTTGAAAGAATAAAAGACCCAAAATAGCCAAAGCAATACTGAACCAAAAGAGTACCACTGAAGACATCACAACCCTTGATCTAAAATTCTAATACCCTGGATTCTCTTCAGATTGAATAAATCTTTCACCTTTTAAAAGAGCTATAGAAACAAAAACAAGAATGGTTTGGCATAAAAACAGACATAAAGACCAATGGAAAAGAAAAGAAGACAGAGACAAAGCCACATAGTGCAGTCATCTGATCCTTGACAAAGACACCAAAAACATAGATTGGAGAAAAGATAGGCTTTTTAACAAACAATGCTGGGAAAACCGGATATTCACATATAGAAGAATGCAAGTAGGTCCCTTTCTCTTACCCTGCACAAAAACAACTCAGAGTGGATTGAAGACCTAGGAATTACACTAGAAAGACTGCAACTACTAAAGGAAAACATGTTCAACACTCCAACATATTTAAGGAAACACAGACACTGACTTCCTTAATATGACTCTGAAATCTCAAGAAATAAAACCAATAATTAATAAATGGAAAAAATTAGCATGGAAAGAGAATATACAGAATGAGACAAAATCTTTACCAGCTACTCTTCTAATAGAGAATTAATGTACAGAATATATAAAGATCTCAAAAAACAAGAAAACAAAACAAAACAACAACAAAAAACTACAAATAGCCCAAAGGACAAATAAACTAAAGAAACATTTCTCAAAATAAGAATGCTGGTGGTCAAAACATATGTGAAAAAATGTTCAACATCCCTAGCAACAAGGGAAATGCAAATCAAAACTACACTGAAATTTCACCTCACTCCATAGAATGGCAATAATCAAGAATGAAAATGACAATAAATGCTGGTTAGAATGTGGGGAAAATGGTATACTCATGTATGGTTGGTGGAACTGCAAATTAGCACAACCACTTTGGAAAGCAGTGTGGAAATTCCCCAAAAGACTTGGAATGGAACCACCATATGACCCAGCCATCCCAATTCTTGGTATTTATACAAAAAACTAAAGTCAGCATACTCTAATGAGACAGATGTATCAGTGGTTTTTTGTTTGGTTTGTTTTATAGGTTTTTCTTTTTTTTTTTTTTTTGGTACTGGGGATTGAACTCAGGGGCACTCAATGATGAAGCCATATCCCCAGCCCTATTTATTTGTATTTTATTTAGGGAAAGGGTCTCATTGAGTTGCTTAGGGCCTCAATAAGTTGCTGAGGCTGGCTTTGAATTCATGATCCTCCAGTCTCAGCCTCCCAGGCCGCTGGGATTACAGGCCTATTAATGTTTATAGCAGTGCAATTCACGATAGCCAAATATTAGAACCAGCTTAGGGGGCTGGGGAGATAGCTCAGTTGGTAGAGTGCTTGCCTTGCAAGCACGAGGCCCTGGGTTCGATCCCCAGCACCAAAAAAAAAAAAAAAAAAAAAAAAAAAAGAACCAGCTTAGGAGTCTATCCATGGATGAATGGATAAAGAAAATGCACACATACACAATGGAGTTTTACTCAGCCATAAAGAAGAATGAAATGTCATTTGAATGTAAATGAGTGGAACTGGAGAACATCAAGCTAAGTGAAATAAACCAGTTTCAGAAAGTCAAGGGTCTCATGTTTTCTGTCATATGCGAAAGCTAGAGAAAAATAAACAATTTTTAAAAAGGAGGATCTCATGAAAATAGAAGGGAGAACCATGGAGTAGAGGAAGGGGACCAAGAGGAAGGGAGGAGGGAGGGGAAATGATGAGAACTAAGGAATTAAGTTAATCAAAATATACTATGTGTATATATGAATGTGTTACAATGAATTCACTTTTTGTTTAACTATATGCATCAATTAGATAAATTAAAAGAGGGAAAACAGATTAGAGGAATGTTATCAGGGGAGGGAAGCAGGAGAGGAAGGGTAGTACTTGGGGGACTGAAATGGAGCAGCTTATATTATATTATAAGCATTTGTGAATATGTCAAAATGAGCTCCCACAATTATGTGTAACTATAACACATTAATAAAAATCAGTTAAAGAATCACATTATTAATTTGTATAAAGTAGATATAGTATTCACTCTTCTTTGAAAAGAGGGTTAATCATTATGTCTTAAGATATTTTACCTAAAACATTTTTTTTGTTGATTTTGCTTTGCCTGCCAAGGGAACCTCCACATTTTCTTGTAATTTGTACTATATTTTTAATAAACCCTTGTCAGATGTTTACCTTTTGAAACCTATCAGTAATAAATTAATCACAATCATTTTAATTCTTTTGTCATCCTAAAGATAATATTTTTGTTTGATCCTAATACTTTTCTAAAAGCACTTTTAACCAGTTACAGGCCCAAAGTTTTGACTTTAATAAAGGATACTCTTAGACCCCCCTGGGAAGACTATGACGAGGACTCTTACACATAGGATTCTGACGACATTGATTAAACAACTTAGGTACCATACCAGTAAACAAAGTCAGAATTTCCAGAACTGTATTTGAAAAGTGGATGGGCTCATGACATTGCTAACCCGTGATCAAGTCAAACAAGAATTAATTACACAGGAAGAAGTAAGACAATGAGGGATGAAAGTGTTTTTTGTCCAGAATATGTTTGACGTTTGGGGTATGTAAGGAAGTCCTTTTTTTTTTTTATCTATCACCTATCTCTATCTCCATCAATAACTAGTAACAATTTAATAGACAGTCTTTGTACATGGAAATACAACATTTATCTTTATCTCTTTGCTTGATACCCCCAAATTCAGAAAATCTTATGAGTATTCTTATTTTCATAGTGATACAGTTATTTGCATAGGTTTCATAAATGTCTATGCTCCCTGTGAAGAACACATCTTGGAAACATTGGTTATGTGACCAACACCTAGAATTTCATAGTTGAGAATGATGCTCACTGAATCAGATGTAACCAAACATTTTTGAGGACCTAAGGCTTACTTTATAGACCTCTCAAAGGCTCACGAAGTCCTCTTGGGAAAACTGGTGTTGAACCTGGCTTACAGGGTTCCCAGAATTACAGATGAATAAAGAAAGTCATTTCTGGATAGCCCAGAAACCATATAATTTTTCAGGGACTTCTAGAAGGAATGACTTTATCCAGTTGTATAGATGCTGAAGGTGAAATCTGATGACAAGTTCTTGGCTTGGCATCTTAGCCTGAGGAGGATTTTACAAGTCGAACTCAAGATTCCTTATGAAACTTCAAGCAAATCAAATTTAGGAAAGCTCACAGTATCTAGTCCGATGCTTGACATATTAGCCTTGGCCCCAATTTATTTCTTGAATGAATGAATGGATCCCTAGCGATGATTTTAACAAGATTATTATTTTTTAATTAAATACATATATATGTAAAGGGTTGGCACAAGTTGCTCTCTTAAGTTCTGGATACACAAGGGAAAGAAAAGTGAAAGTACAGAAAATGCTGTCGGGTTCAATTATTAGAAAAGCATCCAGAAATTGGCTTTTCACTCTCTTGAAGTTAAGTTTCATATAAGTATATTTCTATAAAAATATTTGACACATAGTATTTTCTCACATAGCAAGTTCAAAGCCAACCTCAATAAGCTAGTTATGCCCTTAGCAATTTAATGAGACCCAGTCTCAATTTCAAACAAAAAGAGGGCTGAGAATGCGACTCAGAGGTTAAAAGCCCTTGGGTTCAGTCTCTAGTACAAAAAAAAAAAATTAAATTTCTTCATAAAGTAAAATTTAAGCCTATTAATCAGTATAGAAAATGCCTGTTTAATTTAATAGACATGCCAATATTGACCCACATGTGTGACAGGAGTTCACAGGATATTTCTTTCAGCTTAAAATAAATTTTAGAAATTAAAAATTCATCAGACTTTCAGACAAACAAAGAGGATTTGCTTCCTTGTTCCAAATAAATCATTCAAATTAAAATGTTGTTTCTTTAATTTCTTTTTTTTTTTTAATTAATGTTTCCATGTTTTTCAGAATCCTGGAAACTTGGATGATGATCAGACAAAATATAATTAAATAAAAGTGTCATGGTAAAATAATCAGTTAAAATAAAACCAAAGAAACCACATATTATGGCTCTGATTACATTGAATATAATTATTTACATTGGCTTATCACCCAAAGATTTTAGACAACCACATTATAAACATTAGTTTTTCCTTGTTTTACCAGGACATTTGAATCTTCCTTTACCACCTAACTACTGGAAATATTTTTCTTCATGGAAATCAATGAACTTTAGATTTTGGTTTGTTGGAACATTATACTTTATGACCACTTTTGTTTTTAGAAAATTAATATTTTCCTAACTTTCTGTCACTCTTTTCATTATAAAAGCAAATTTTACCAAATAATCATTTTGAAGAAAGAGGAAAATGATATTCCAACAAATATATACGCCCTTTTAAAGTGTATGAAACCAACACAAGAACAAAAGTTATCTAACAAGCTAAAAAGCAGATGTTCATATAGACACTAAGTTGAGTAGCTTTATCGAAAGCTTTTTTTCAAAAATTGCAACTCATTGAAAAAAGTCCTTGCAGGGTCATACATTGCTAGAGGTAAGCTCACCTTTAAAATCAACACACAACCTAAACTTAAATACTTCCTAAAATTCAGTTTCTATAATTTCCCTTAGTTATTTCTTTTTAAAAGTAAAACTCTTATTCTCTGACTTAAATACCTCCTATATTGGGGTCTGATTTAGAAAATATGTAGTAATGGCCACTTTCTTCCAATGTCTAATATTTACTTCTGAATAAAACTGAAGAGATATTTTGTTCAAATTTTGTGTTTGCATGTTTTGTTTTGTTTTCTTTTTTTGTCCAGCAGCAAGAGGTTCTTAAAGTCTTTAATTAAAAAAAATGAATTAATAAAAATGATAGAAAAAAGTAGTGCCTTCCATGTTATTGTAAATTCTGTACTTCTTGTAATTCACCCTGCACCACTTCCTTAAGGAAAACACTGGCTGACTGATGTTTCATCATTCAGAAGCCATTTTACCTCCAGAACAAGCCTAAAATTCCAAACATTGCAAATTCCACAGTCTAGGGTCTTCAGTCAAAGGAATTTTGTTTCTTAATCCTGACAGGATAAGACAAAAAACCACCAGGGAACAAAGAGATAGAAAGTCTTATTCCCTGTGCACAGGACCTCAGGGGTTGATGAATTTCAGCTGCTACCATGACACCAAAATTTTCAGCAGACTACACCTATCATGGAGACCACTTCATTGCAATCTCACTGCCCCTTAAAGAATGCTAAGTACCAGCTCTGAATCAAATAATGCTAACAAGTATATGGATGGAGTAGGAACAGATCTAAAAGCTAACACCAAAAATGCACATCGCCCTCAGCTCTTCTTCAAATATTGCATCTTGTGACATGGGGTTAAATAAATAGATTTCATGCTTGAAAACTATAGACCCTTGCCAAGAAAAGCCATTTACAGGAATGCTTTAATCAACCCTAAATCATCATCAAATCCAGCTAACACAAATTTCAGATATTGGTATATCACCAGTAAAAATCAGCAGTCAGATTTGTTCTTGGTTAATGCAAAGTTTGGTGGACTGTGTGAACTGGCAAGAACAGTTCTGAAAAATAATTTTAACTGATACATAAGAACACAAAAATTGTACATATTTACAGAGTTCCATATGATGTTTCAATATGTGTATATGTGGTGTAAGTTTAAATCAGTTAAATATATTTCTTCAATCATACATCATTTCTTCGTGTTGAAAACATTAATGATTCTCTCCTTTAACTTTCTGAGATACACATTACACTTTTGTTATGTAAGTCACCTTACTGTGCATCACCACACCACAACATCTTACTCCTATCTAACCCTAACTTAGGACTCACTGAATAAGCTTTTCCAATCTCCTCTCCTCCACTTTCCCCAGCCTCTGGTAATCAACATTCTACTCACAACTTAATTCAACTTTTTAAAATTCCAATGAGTGAAATTACATAATACTTATCTTTCTGTACCTCACTTATTTCATTTAACACAATCATCTCTAGGTTCATCCATGTCATTTCAACAAAAGCAAAAGGAGACAAATGGGATTATGCCAGACTACAATGTTCCTGCACAGCAAAGGAAACAATCAACAGAGTGAAGAGACAACCTACAGAAAGGGAGAAAATGTTTGCAAATTATACATCTGATAATAAAGGGTTAAATTCAAAAATTTATAAAGAACTCAAATGGCTCAATATCAAGCCAAACACATAACCCTATTTAAGAACAGGCAAAAGAACTGAAGAGACATTTTTCAAAAGAAGACATACAAATGCCCACTAGGTATATGAAAAATACTTAATCACCACTAGTCATCAGAGACATATAAATCAAAACATCAAAAATATCATGTCACCTTACTCTGGTAAGAATTGTTATTACCAAAAATACTGAAAAAGGGGCTGGGGCTATAGCTCAGTGGTAGAGTGCGCGCTTCACATGTGCAAGGCACTGGATTCCGTCCTCAGCACCACAAAATAAATAAATAAATAAATAAAGATATTGTGTCCATATGCAACTAAAATGATAGTTAAAAAAGACAAAAACAAATAATAAGTGCCGATGGGGAGGAAAGGGTACCCTTTCACACTGTTGATGGAAATGTAAATTAGTACAGCCACATGGAAAATAATATGGATATGGAAATAGAACTATTGTAAAATCCAGAAACCACACCCCTGGATATATATCCTCCTTGTGGAGACTGTTTTGGGAATATTTTTAATTCAGACCTGCAACAGATTCCTTCCCAAATTTGAGTTGTACTGTAAAATGCCAAAAGGAGCGTAACTGATAACTATGGTTAACCACACAGTACAGGTGCTTATCCAACTTGAAATCTGAGTTACAAATTGGATATGTAAGAGTGGAAATTGTAAAAGCCAATTGGTTCAAGAAATTTACAAAATTTGCTGCTGTAGTATTATCATGAACCTTTGGGACAATAAATCAACAAATAAATCTGTCTCCTATTATATTTTCAAGATCAATCTTAAGTTGTTTCCTGTTTTAAGAGATACTGTGTTAGCTCTTACACAGCTGGTGTCAAACTAAAGATCCAACCTAGTAGAGCAAGAGACTTGGTAAAGGCATTGCTGTATCCTATGAGGATGACTATGCTGCTAGTACCCAGTGCATTTAAAATGACAGTGCAAAAATAAATAAATGAAAGTAAATAATGTAAAATGACAGTACATCTGAAAAATTCTCTCCATGTGGACCAACTAATCCTTTTCTTTAGTCTTCTCCCTGCCCCTGTTTAAGAAAGAATATTCACATGAATTTTAAAATAAATCATTTAAGAAAATTCTAAAAACCCTATTTTTTTATTTATTTTTATTCAATTTTGGTTCTTCTACAAAGAATGTACATTCAATCTAGAAATACAAGGAAATAGAGGTTAAAAATTAGATCTGTTTAAGCTTCCTGATACAGAATACTAGTAGACCATTTTCCAATTCCAGTCAATCTCAACTGTTGGATTCTTGGGATTCCTAGAATGAGTCTAACCTCTGACTGAAAGGTGGACACATGGTCTAGTACAACCCAATTAGTGCAACCCATTACAAATGTTAGCATGGTTGGGTCAAAGTAAGGCAATCAGAATGACTCTTGGGAAATTAGTTTATAAGTCCAGAAGAAAGACCCTCTCCAGAAGCTACAATAGCTAATCACCATTAGAGTAGATAAAGTTGAAATGAGATGTAAATGGATGGAATTCATTTTTGGTTGATTGGTAGTTTTTATGGTAGAACTCCAGTGGAGTAAGACTGAACACCAATATAAGATGGGCTCGGTAATACTTATCTCTCATTAACTCAGTTTCTCTGCAGACTTAGTCCCAAGTGAGACAGACTAGCTGTTATTCATCCAATTCTTTTTCTTTCTTAGAAATATTTTAGCATTACAATCTATTGTATTCCACATAATGACTTTTGTTCAATGATGGACAATATATACCACAATAGTCTCATGAGATTATACTAGAGGTTCAAAAGCTCCAATCACATATTTTATTGTATTTTTCTATGTTTAGATATATTCAAATTACACAAACACCATCATATGAAAATTGACTACAATATTCAGTACAAGAACATGTTGCATAGGTTTATAGATTAGTAGAACAACCTATATCATGTAGTCCCAGTATATAGAAGGCTCTACCATCTAGGTTTGTATAAGAACACTAAATCTTTGCAAATCAAAATCATCTAATAACACATTTGTCAGTATGCATTCCACCATCCAGGGATGCATGACCATCGTAGAATTCAAAACATTTTTCTTCCCATGTTGTACTAACACCAATATTAACTGTCATCCAGCATAGACACAAAAATATATGTCAAAGCAAGCCTTAACTTAGAATGATATTTGTTTGCCCTTTTTTTTTTTTTTTTTTTTTTTGGAAGGGAAAGAAACACAATAGCCTACATAGGCAAAGACCCATACAAAGGATCATGTGATTTTCATCCAATTCTAAAAGTAAGGTTGTGACAAACAGAACAAAAAGTGCATCTTGCTTTCCCTCATGACATCTTTTGCCTCACAGCACTCTTAAAAGGAGACTGTGTCATTGTTCATTCAGTTTTCTACACATAAAGGTTTAAGGAAGAGATTTGCTCCAACTATCCTGAGATACCCTTTTAATGTCTAAGAAGCCTTGACACTCTGCACACAATTTTCATATGACAATCATTTGCTTAGGAGTCTCCCCAGCCAGATCATTAACCCATGGAGAGCAGGGGCTGCATCTTACTTATCTTCCCACACAGTTTTTGAAACACAATAATTATTAAATCAATAATGAATTCAACAGCAGTTTGCATGCTTTCTCCTCTTTTGAATGTCTTGCCAATCTCCAATGTACATGAACTGAGTCTTACTCTCCCTGCATTCCTTTTTGGATTTTACTTAAGACTGAGAAATCATTTAATTTCATTGACTTTCTCCTTGAGAAATTCAAGTTATACACCCACAAAATAACTTTAATGGAACTCACAAGTCTGTGTTTTATTATATGATATTCCATGATGCACAAAAACAAAAAAAAGTCTTCATTATTTTCTCTCCTTTTAGAATTTTCCTTCTAGATTTCAGACTCTTGAAATGAAGATCTACTTTAATCATATTTGTGTTTCTCTCTTCCATCTGTACATAAGTATAGTCTTGGAAAGAGTAATTATACAATGGAGGTTGACATAATGGTGAGATATAGGATGCTCTTAAATCAATGAGAAATATTTTGTACCCACAAAAAATAACCCAATTTATTGTATTGCTTTTTGTGGGGTGGAGAGGTAAGGTCATGTCAAAGAACAGGCAGCTATTTGTTTATATGCAGAGCTACCCCAGAGAATGTTAATGCACAAATAGGGGATAACATGGAGCATCACTTTTCAACTCCTCTGTTCTCATATGTTCCTTTTCTTCAAAGCTTGGTCCAGAGTGAGACAGAGATAATTAACATTTAGCTTAATTCTTTGTCTTATTACCATCATAGTTCTTTACTACTTTATACCCTCCTAGTTAATGATGTTTGGAGGTACTAAATATCTGTATACCACTGAAATATCCTAGTTTGATCACTTGACTTTTCTTTCTTACATTGTTATTAAGAAATTAATGTTTTTTCACACATTAAGGATAATTTATAGTAGTGCCATCAAAATAACTTTTCTAAATTATTTACAAATAGTACACCTGCTATAGATTGGCTCTGGAATGTCTCCCAAAGTCTTATATGGTGAGGACTTGGTCACAAAGCAACAATGTTCAGAGATTGGGCTTTGGAGAAATGGTTGGATCTTAAGGTCTCTAATATTATCAAAGGATTAACTCCTTGGTGGGTTCTTAATTGAATGGGTTATAAAAAGTCAAAGAGGAGACATCCCATTTCAGATTAAACACTGCAAAGAGCTCAAAGTCAACATCCACATTTTCACAACAAGAAAAAACAAAACAAGCTGAAAATCAAGCCTTTTAAAAAATCCATTAGAGAATTGAAATCTTTGGAAACAAGGGAATACTGACAATACAGAAAATCAACTAAAGTAAAACTGACAAAGCAAGTAATCGGTATGGAACATTTAAACAGCAATTGTGACTAATTAGTGATTATGTGGGTGGTTTAGTTTCACAGTAAAGAACTCTTCGTGGCCCTAAACCTTACCAAATTTTCATAAGTTATATCTGAGAAATAAAAAACCTTCTCTTTCAAACAGAGAAAGAGAGGAAAGGTAACCCTTTTGAAATATGCCTAGAGCTTTCCCCAAATCTATGGCCTGCAATCTAAGGAAAACTACATTATCAGATCATTATCTAGCCTAGGAGAAAGGTAATTAATGAATCAACTCAGGCCCTTTCTTGTCTTATATAAAGGGAGAAGGGGAAGATAATGAAAATTCTGTGGTCATAGGCAAAGAATACCAGTCAACTAAAAACACTAGATTTAATTATATACTACCTTTTCCAAAAACATTACCACCACATCAGCAAAGCACCAGAAAAATAACAGTGTATTGCAACCCAGAGAGCTTTACAATGTTCCATTTAAAAAGGAATATTAGGGAAACCCAAAAGCAATAGGGAAAGGTGGGGGAAGTAAAATTAGAGGAAACTGAAATCCCAGCAAAATAAACATTAAAAAAATGCTAGTTTTTCCCCAGATGTTTTGTTCAGTTTGGAGCGCTATAACAAAATAACATAGTCATAGTGGATTAAGCAACATATATTTCTCACAGGAGACTGGCAAGTACAAGACCAAGGTGCCAGTGGATTCAGCATTTGGGAAGGGTCTTCTTCCTGTTTTGCATATGACCACATTGTCATTATGTCCTTACATGGCCTTTCTTTGGTGAGTGCACACTGAGAGAAAAAGATCTCATATCACTTCCTTTTATAAAATCATGAATCTGCTGAGTGCAGTGGTGCATACCTGTAATCCCAGTAGCTCAGGAAGCTGAGGCAGGAGGATCATGAGTTCAAAGTCAGCTTCAGCAAAAGCAAGGTGGTAAGCAACTCATTGAGACCCTGTCCCTAAATAAAATAAAAAATAAGGCTGGGGATGTGGCTCAGTGCTCAAATTCCCGTGAGTTCAATTCCCAGTACCCAAAAACAAATAAACCAAAAAAATGCCATGAATCTCATAAAGTGGTCCTCTACCTTTTTATCTCAACTAAACCTAATTATCTTGCAAAGACTTGCATCCAAATACCATGATATTGGGAATTAATTGGGAATAAGGGCTTCAATGTATGAATTTTGGGGGACACAATATTCAGTCCATAATACCAGATTAACAGAAAACCTCACACTAAAGCCTAATTACCTAGTTCCTTTTATGCAACATACTATGTTTAGCTTTCAAGCCATGATGAAGAAAGAAAATGGAGTCTGAAAAGATAGCACAAGAATCACAAAATATGTAAGAAAATATGTAGTTTGGAATTATCAGATGGAAAAATAGCTATAATATGCCAAAGATTAATTTAAAAACTAGGCAACACATTATAATAGATGAGTCAAGCAAACAGGAAAATGAAAGCATTAAGAAAGGATTAAAAGAAACTGCTAAAAAATATCATAACAAAAATAAAGAAAGTATTTGATGAATTCATTAGTAGACCACACACAGTTAAGGAAAGCATCAGTGACCTTGAAGGCAGATTAATAGAAACTTCACGATTGAAATGCACTACCAAAAAAGAAATTGAGGCACAGGGTCCCTGTTCTAGTGCCTAAGTCTTTGATTCACTTTGAGTTGAGTTTTGTGCAGGGTGAGAGATAAAGGTTTAATTTCATCTTGCAACATATAGATTTCCATTTGTTGAAGAGGCTATCTTTTCTCTATTGTATGTTTTGGGCACATTTGTCTATATATGTGTGTTTGTCTCTGTATCCTCTATCCTGTACCATTGGTCTACATGTCTATGTTGGTGCCAATACCATGCCATTTTTGTTACTTTTGCTCTGTAATATAGTTTAAGGTCTGGTATTATGATGCCTCCTGCTTCACTCTTCCTGCTAAGGATTGCTTTGGCTATTTGAGGACTCTTATTTTTTCCAATTGAATTTCATGATTGCTTTTTTAATTTCTATGAAGAATGTCATTGGGATTTTAATAGGAATTGCATTAAATCAGTATAACACTTTTGGTAGTATGGTCATTTTGATAATATTAATTCTTCCTATTCAAGAGCATGGGGGATCTTTCCATCTTCTAGAGTCTACTTTATTTACTTTCTTTAGTGTTCTATAGTTTCATTATAGAGGTCTTTCACCTCCTTTGTTAGATTGATTCCAAAATATTTTATTATTTTTTCTTTTATTGAGGCTATTGTGAATGAGGTACTTTCCCTAATTTCTCTTTCAGTGAATTCATCAATGATGTATGAAAAAAGTAGGACCAAATCTTCATCATGTCAGCTTAGGATCTGACTTCCTTAGCAATATTCCTAAAATGCAAGAAATAAAATGAAGATGCATACTACACTAATGCAGTCACATTAATGATTACAGCAGCTCAATTCACAATAGCTATATTGTGGAACCAACCTAGATGTCCTTCAACAGATGAATGGATAAAGAAACTGTGGTATATAAACACAATGGAATATTATTCAGCCATAAATAAGAATAATATTATGACACTTGCAAATACATGAGTAGAATTTATTATTTTTAAATTATTATTAATTAATATTATTAATGATTAATATTATTAATGATTAATATTATTAATAATTTAAAATTATTTTTTGATTATTATTCCATATAAACAAAATGGAATATTATTCAGCCATAAATAAGAATAATATTATGACATTTGCAAATACATGAGTAGAATTGGAGAATATCATGCTAAGTGAAATAAGTCAATCCCAAAAAAACAAAGGCAGAATGTCTTCCCTGATAAGTGGATTTTGATATATAATGGCAATGGGGGGTGGGGAGTGAAAGAAGAATAGAGGAACTTTAGATTATGTAGAGGGAAATGAGAGGGAAGGGTGGTATGAGAAATGGTGAAATGAAACAGACATCATTACCCTACATACATGTATGACATGGATGGTATGAGTCTACATCATGTACAATCATAGAAATGAAATGATGTACCCCATTTGTGTACAATGAATCATAATGCAGTCTGTAAAAATTTAAAAAGATAATTTAAAAAAGAATATTAAGGATCATTAAAAAAAAGACAAATGGCAATACACATTCTATCATTAGCTAAAAATTTTATTAATTCTAAAAGATGTAATTTGAAAATATCATCACAATAAAATGTCAATATTGCTTTTCCAAATGCTTAAACTGATTCCAAATGTATCCTAAAATAAAATGAGTAAAATTTTAAAAAGTGGTAATGCATATTTATAATTCAGTCAATTCTAGAAATCTATCTTTAACATGAATACATTTAAAAATAAGAGAACAAAATATGTGAGACAAAACTCATAAGATCAAAAGAAGCACTAAAAAATTGCATTATTATACATAGGAACTTTAACACACCTCTTTTGGTAATTGATAGACCAAACAGGGAGAATAATCAATACAGATAAAATTGATCTGAAAGCTATCATCTTGGTCTAATTGACATTTATATAATACTACAGTTCAACAGCAATAGAATAAGCATTTTTCTCAAGCTCACATGGAACATTCACCAAGATAGGTGAGGTTTGGGGCTATAAAACACAGCTGAGCAAAATTTAAAATATATAAACCACAAAGTACAATCAGAGACCACAATGGAATTAAACTAGAAATCAACAACATAAAAACAGATAAAAATTCTGGGAAAGATTTTGAACTAAATTAAAATGAAAATATAATTTATCAAAACATGTGGGATGCTGTAAAATCTGTGCTAAGAAGGAAAATTTAGCATTGAATATTTATATATTGGAAGAAAAATATTTACAATCAATAAGATTCTATTTTAGGAACTTTGAGAAACAAAAGTATTTTAAGTGAAAATGAAGGTCAAGAAATCATGAAAATACAATGCAAATCAATAAAATAAAAAAACAAAGTCAGTAGAGAAAACCAGCTAATCAAAAATTGACTCTGTGACAAAAAATAAATTGATAAATTACTAGACAGGTTATCCAATGGAATAAAAAGAGAAAATACAAACTACTAATACCAGAAATTTAAGAAAGATCATCACTACTTATTCTGTGGATAGTAAAATGTTAATAAAGCAATATTCTGAATAACTTTATGTCCAGAGATTTTCATAACTCACATGAAATGGACTAATTCCTTGAAAACAGCAAATTACCAGTACTCATACAAGGAGAGTAAATAATCTGAACAGATCTGTGTAGTTTTTAATGTGATTCACAAACATTACAAAAAGTCCTTGACAAAGTATTAGCAACTTAAATCCAACATTGTATAAAAGAATTATGTGCCATGAGCAAATGGCATTTATTCCATGCATGCAGGCTGGTTTTACATTCAAAAATCTATTAGTATAATCCATCACTTCAATAGATGAAAACATGAAGAGGAGGGGATATGACGAGAAAAACAGAGATTGAGTGCATGATTCAACCATGGAAAGAAACACAGGCCAAGAATGCTGGTGGCTGCTTGAAGCTGGAAAAGGCCAAGTAACAGATTCTCCCTCCAGAGAAAAATGATTTTTTAGACACCTTGACCTTAACCCATGAATCAGATCTCAGGCTTTTGACCTTCAGAATTCTAAGAGAATAAATTTGTGTAACATGAAATTGCTGAATTTGTGATTTTTCTTTTTTACAGCAGCCAGAGGAAGCTAATATGAATTAGTTGAAGAGTATTAGAAGTTCTCAAGATTCAGTAAAGAAATCACGCTTCCTAGAAAGATTCAGGGTCCCATTAAATGATATTCAAGAAGAAAGTAGTGGTTCTTCCCAATGCCCCAGTGTCATTCAGTGTAAATAAAATTGCTGTTCAAAACCAAAAAAAAAAAAAAAAAAAGATGAGAAAAGAAAACTCTTATGATCATATTAATACATTCAGAGAAAGCATTTAACTAAATTTAATATTCATCAATGATATAATAACAAAACCTTAAAACTGATAGAAAAGAATTCCCTTAACTTCATGTAGAACATATTTGAAAACAATATAGTTAACATTATACTCAGTGGGGAAAAACTAGGCGCTTTTCCCCTGAGATGGCCCCTTACCACTCTTACACAACACCAAACTGCAAGTTCTAATACAATAAGATCAAGTGAGGAAATAAAAATTATATACATTGAGAAGAAAAAATTAAAAAGAACCTTTGTTCACAAGTCACATGATTGTCTATGTAGAAAATTCCAAAGAAATCTTAAAATAAACCAATTGGAACTGAAGGATAGAAGATTAATATACAAAGGCCAATTAATTTATTATACCAGCAATGAAAAATTAAAATTTGATCCAGACACCATGACACATGACTATAATCACAGAGACTCAGGAGGCTGAGGCAGGAGGATCTTGAGTTCAAAGTCAGTCTCAGCAAATTATCAAGACCCTAAGCAACTAAGCAAGACTCTGTCTCTAAATAATAATGAGAAGGAAAAATAAGGTTAGGGATATGACTCAGTGGTTAAGCACCCTTGATACCAAAAAAAAGAGAAAAAGAAAAAAGGAAAGAAAAATTAGAACTTGAAATTAAAATCACTATATCATTTACATTAGCACCAAACAAAATGAAATGATTAGACAAAAATCTAACAAAATAGGACCAAAAAATATAGGTATAGAGTCATATGAAGGAAATTTCAAAACTGAAGGAAAAATAAAAGACATAAGTTAATTATGCTCATGAATAGGAAGACTCAATTTTGTCAGGATGTCAGTTCTTTTCAAATGGATCTATAGATTCCAGCTGAATCAAAGTCCTAACAATTTATGTTTGTGCATATAGACACAATTTTTCTAAAGTTTATGTGGAGAGGTAAAAGACTCAGAATAGACAATATAACAGAAGAAACAGGAGGACAAAAGATAAAGAGGGGGAAGAAAGTTGGAAAGTCAATATTTCAAGTTATTATAAATCTGTGGTAATCAAAACAGTGTTGTATTGCTGAAGGAAGAGATAAGGAACAGAATGGAGATCTCAGGAATGTAGAGCGACATAAATATAGTCAACTGATTTCTATCAAAGGAGTGAAAAATGTAATGGAGAAAGAACACTCTATTCTATCTTATGGAGCTAGGAAAATTGGACAAAAGTGAATACACAGAATTATATCTTAACAAACACTAAAAATGCACAATAGAACTACGCATAAAACATAAAATTATAACATTTATAGAATAGGAGAAAACCTAAGTGACTTCATGTATGGTGATGAGATTTTCATTGTAGCACCAGAAGTATGACCCCTAAAAGAAAATATTGATAAAATGCATTTTATTAAAATTAAAACTTCTTCTGTATGAAAGACTGCTAATGGAATGACAAAACAAAGCACAGATTGAGAGGAGATATTTGCAAAGTACATCCAAAATAGGACTAACAACCAACATAGAGAAGGGACACTTGAAACTCAACAATAAGCAACATAATTCAAAAACAGGCAAGAGATCTGAATATGCGCAGAGATTTCAACATATAAAAGATGTACACATAAAAAAGCATATGACATTCTGTGTCACTAGGAATTTCAAATTTTAAAAAAGGAGATATCAAAACATACTTGTTAGAATTTTGAAAATTCAAAAAAATGACAAAATGTACTGGTGAGGATATGGAGCAACAGGAATTCTCATTCACTGCTGGTTCAAGTTCAAAATGATACAGCCATATTAAAAGACAGTTTGGCAGTTTATTTCAAATCTAAGTATGGTCTCATTAAATCATCTGGCAATCATACTTCTAGTTATGTACTTAAGAAATTGAAAACTTCTGAACACACAGAAACCTGTGCATGGATGTTTATAAATTTTATTCATGACAATCCAACACTGGCAGCACCAAAATGTCCTTTTGTAGGTACGTGCATAAACAATCAGGATATACCCATATAAGGGGATATTCTTCAATGATAAAAATAAATTAGCCACAATAAGACACAGAGGAAGTTTAAACATATATTGCTAAGTGAAGGAAACTAATCTTCAAGGGTTGTATACTATCATACTCCAAGTATACTGCAGTCTATTAAAGGCAAAACCCTGGAGATGCAAAAAGATCAGTCAGTGATTGCTAGAAAGTGGAAGAATTGGGAAAGAGGCAGGTAGAGCAGAAGGGCAGAATAAGTGAAGTCTGGGGAAACTTCTGGGGTTGCACATTGTTACTGTATGATATAATGATAGATACACAGTAGTATGTGTTTTGCAAAATTCAGAACTGTAAAATGCAAAAAGTAAATCTTAATGTAAACTGTAGACTTCAGTTAATAACAATACTGGTTCATACATAACAATACTGGTTTATTAATATAGCACATGTACCACACTAATGCTAGATGTCAATAGTAGGTGAAATGTCAGCAGTAGGGAATGTGTATATTGGAACCATCTATACCTTCAGCACAAATCTGAACCTGTTGGAAAACCTAATGTCTAATCATTTAAAGATAGAATAAAGGAGAACTACATCTCCATTGTTTGTGCCATTGTCCAGCAGACTCCTTCATTGAGGTGGACTTCAGTTTGAGGATAGGGTTTTACTTAACCCTTCATGTCTATACTCCCTAACTTCATAAAATTTCTTTCACAGGGCCTTTCATCTATGCACCAAAGATTTTGGTTGCAAATATGGCCTGCTTGCTTAAAGTGTAATTGTGGAATGTTCAGCATTGTCTTTGATCATTCTTGACCTGGCCATGAACACTTTATCTTTTTTAATGTTCTAGGCTGTGAGGGGATTAGGAAGAGTTGGGAGGCAGGACTATGTTTTCTCTGCTGCCAGTTCCTAGTACAGTGCTGGGGTTGACACCACTACCTTCATTCCCCTGAGATCATCTTCTCCACACCTGTAGAGAAGAACACATATCTCATGAATGAATCCACCTATTTAAAATGCATCCAACTATTAAATCTTTAAAGGTTTGTCAAAAATAGTCTCTCCCTCAGAAAGGTGCTTCATGATCCAGTGGTCTCATTTGTAGGAATAATTTTTTCCCTGAATTTAATCAGAATGAATTATATACCTTTTGAGGAACCTATTTCATTTTTTATTCTGATCACTGATTCATATCTTTGATTTGTTCTTTTCTAAGAGGATACAGCCATATTGCTCTTACCTGAGTATACCTATTAACATATATTTACAATAAAAATACACTAGTTTCTTTTCTGAAACTTTTCATAAGTCATAATTTCTAATTTTCTATTTCTCATAAGTTATACAAAATAGTCTGCCAGCTTCTCTCTCATAAAAAAAGTTACTCTTTCTGCTTGAACGGTCAGATAGCCCAGAAAGTGAAAGATCATAAGACACTGGAAGTAAATTCCTACAGTGCAATTTTATATACTAATTTTATTTGTTTTATTAGAGCCAGGCTTATGTTCAGCTAAGTAAAGCAGATAGCCTCTCAAGTGAAGAGAGTTGGGAACAACAACAACACAGAAAATATGAAGACTACAAAAATTAATACCAAAGGTGCTACAAAGGTTGAAGATTGAATTAGGAGTCCAAGGTCCCAGATCCTTCTACATTTCTCCCATGACAGGATCCATCCAATTGTCTTTCAATTGTTTTTACTCATCTGACTGTCCCATCCATCTTTGACTTCATAAGTATATTACTACATATATTTACTTACTATTTTATCCCTAGCACCTATAAAAATGTCTGGTTATATTAGACACTCATTAAATAATTATGAAATAAAGTAAGTGGACTAAATAATGTAAAAAAAATAAAGATTGCAGAAATATACAATGGACTCATTGTATATTCTAAAGAATCTTCTCTACGCATTCATCTCCAACCAACCCTTCCAAGCAAGCAAAATTAAACATTTTTTGCTCTTTAAGAAGATAACTAAATGCTTACCTATCAGCAGATTTTGAAGCACAAATTGTGTATTTTTGACTTTCCATATATATCTAACTTGATCCTACACAGGTGCCCAGGTCTTTCTTATTGTTTTCCCCTAGCTCCCTGTATACTTGTTCATGATTATTCTAAGAAACATATTTTTTTTACTAGGTATTGACTCCTGGGGTGCTTTTCCACTGAGATACAGTATCCCCAAGTGTTTTGTTTATTTCTTTGCTGTGAGACAGGGTCTCACTAAATTTCTGAGGACACTGCTAAGTTGCTGAGGCTGGCCTTGAATATGTGATCCTCCTGACTCAGCAAGAAATATATTATTTATAAAAAGCTTTAATAATCTTGAATATAATTATACTGTAAAAGGAGACAGAGCCCAATCCAATGATGAAGTACCTATACCCATTTAAGAACACTGAGTTTTCTTTTGGTTTTGTAGGATTTTCTTATATATTCTGATTATGTGTTCCTTGTCAGATTTATGTATTATAAATATCCCACTCTCTCTTTTGTTTACTTAAATTTTTTCAATAAACCAATAAATTAAATGTAAATCCATTTACATGTATACTTATGGCTGGTATTTTTTTGTGTTGCATTAAAGAAGTTACATACCCAAAGTACTTAAAGATATTATCTTATTTCATTTTCTAAAATAGTTACTATTTTTTAACTCATATTTAGCAATATAATCCAGGTAAAATGGTTTAGGGATCAAATATTTTTATTTTTAATATATGGACATTCATTTTTGATCAATCCCTGTACCCCATTTATTCTCATTTACCTGTTTATCATATATCGAGTGATCAAATATCTTACCTTAGGTTACCCCATAAACAGAACCTAAACCAAGTACATGTGTTCCAGTGGTTTGTTATATTATTCAAGGAAACAAAGAGTGTAAGAGTGGAACAGGTAAGAAAGAAAAGTCAATACAAGGGTGCACTGCTTTCTGCTTATCACTATAAACAATATTATTATTCAGAAGGCTCTGTCCTTCTGATGGAAAGTTCAGAATATGCCTCAGTACTGTCTACCCATGACATGAAAGAGAGTAATATTTATCCACTAACTCTCATTCCCTGATTAGTAGTTGTTCCAAGAGTATTAAATCCTCGAATGAATGCTTATAGATTGACTGAGTAGAGAACTGCCACTACCCCTCATAGTAGCAGAAAAGTCCTGGGGCAGAAAGGAACAGATCCTTGGTAGAGATAAGGTGAGGTGTCAGAGTTGCATCTTCATGTAACAGTTACTGCAGTTCCTGGATTAAAACAATGGACTGAGAAGATGTGAAACAGGACATACAAAAAGCTTGATAAAGTTCACCCTTATTTCAACCAGATGTACTCAAGTCTAGTCTACCACAGAGACTTCCAGTAGTCAGCTGCAATTTGTAAAAAATCTCAATTAAAAAATCTGCAGGCAGAGGAAGGCAGCCCAGCCCAGGCGGTAGTTGTAGATTGAGGGGAACCTCTAGGAAGGAAATGACCAGCGAGACCTCCCCACCAGGTGAGTCTTCCCCACCGGGTGAGGTTTTCCCACAAGGATGGTAAAACCAGAGACACAGGTACAAACAGGCGTTGCCTCAACCTGCAGCCTAGTTCCCCTTTGGATGACCATTGGTCAACAAGTGGAGGCACCTCTGCCCACTAGCAGGGAATATACCCCACCTGAGGGTCACCACCTCTAGAGAGGCAGCTTCCTTGTGGAGCACTGCATTATCAACTTCCTCCAAGACTTCAGGCTACTGAAAGATAAGAGGGAATATACTAACAATCTTCAGGGATATTATAAGTCAATAGAGGAAACCTGCAATATCTTAATGATCCACTGATTCCTGAATATGAGAAAACAAGGGAAGAAAATGCCCCAAACAAATCTAGATGTTACATCAATAAAATCCAATGACAGCATGGCAGAAGAAATGACAGAAAGGGAGTTCAGAATATACATAATTAAAATGATCAAGGAAGCAAACGATGAGATGAAAGAGCAAATGCAGGCATTGAATGATGAGATGAAAGAGCAAATGCAGGCATTGAAGGATCGCACCAAAGGACAGTTAAAAGAGCAAATACAGGAAGCAAAAGATCATTTCAATAAAGAGTTAGAGATATTGAAAAAAAAACAAACAGAAATCCTTGAAATGAAGGAAACAATAAACCAAATTAAGAACTCCATAGAAAGCATAACCAATAGGATAGAATACCTGGAAGACAAAACCTCAGATATTGAGGAAAAAATATTTAACCTTGAAAACAAAGTTGAACAAACAGAGAATATGGTAAGAAATCATGAACAGAATCTCCAAGAACTATGGGATATCATGAAAAGGTCAAATTTGAGAATTATTGGGATTGAGGAAGGCTTAGAGAAACAAACCAAAGGAATGAACAATCTATTCAATGAAATATTTCCCTCCTGATGTCTTCTGTTATCCATTCATCATATAATAGTTATTTAATCTCCAGGTATTGGAGAAATTTCTGTTTTTTATTCTGTCATTTATTTCTAATTTCAATCCATTATGATCTGATAGAGTACAAGGTAGTATCTCTATCTTCTTGTATTTGCTAACAGTAGCTTTGTGGCATAAAATATGGTCTATTTTAGAGAAGGATCCATGTTATGCTGAGAAGAAAGTGTATTCGTTCTTTGTTGGATGGTATATTCTATATATGTCGGTTAAGTCTAAATTGTTGATTTGTGTTATTGAGATCTATGATTTCTTTATTCAATTTTTGTTTGGATGATCTATCCAGTGGTGAGAGAGGTGTGTTAAAATTGCCTAGTATTATTGTGTTGTGGTCTATTTGATTTCTGGAATTGAGAAGGATTTGTTTGATGTACGTGGATGAGCCAATGTTCGGGGCATAGATATTTATGATTGTTATGTCTTGCTGATTTATGCTTCCCTTAAGCAGCATGTAATGTCCTTCTTTATCCCTTCTGACTAGTTTTGGCTTGAAGTCCACATTATCTGAAATGAGGATGGAAACTCCAGCTTTTATGCTGTGTCCGTGTGCATGGTATGTTTTTCTCCATCCTTTCACCTTTAGTCTAAGGGTATCTCTTTCTATGAGATGAGTCTCTTGCAGGCAGCATATTGTTGGATTTTTCTTTTTAATCCAATCTGCCAATCTATGTCTTTTAATTGATGAGTTCAGGTCATTAACATTCAGGGTTATTATTGTGATATGATTTGTATTCTCAGTCATTTGACTCATATTTGTTTTTTGACATGATATGGTTTCTCCTTTATTTGGCTATTCCTTTAGGCTAGCACCTCCTTTTGCTGATTTGCATCGTTGTTTTTCATCTCTTCCTCATGGAATATTTTGCTGAGAATGTCCTGTAGTGCCAACTTTCTTTTTGTAATTTCTTTTAGCTTTTGTTTATCATGGAAGAATTTTATTTCTTCATCAAATCTGATGGTAAGTTTTGCTGGGTATAAGATTCTTGGTTGGCATCCATTTTCTTTCAGAGCTTGAAAAATGTTAAACTCAGAGCTGAAATCAACGAAATTGAAACAAAAGAAACAATACAAAAAATTGACAAAATAAATATTTGGTTCTTCGAAAAAATAAACAAAACTGATAAACCTTTAACCACACTAACAAAGATAAGATGAGAGAAAACTCAAATCACTAAAATTCGGAATGAACAAGGAAATATCACAACAGACACGATTGAAATACAAAACATAATTAGAAGCTATTTTGAAAATCTATACTCCAACAAAATAGAAAATTTCAAAGACGTCAACAGGTTTCTAGAGACATATGAATTGCCTAAACTGAACGAGGAGGACATACACAATTTAAATAGACCAATTTCAAGTAATGAAATAGAAGAAGTCATCAAAAGTCTACCAACATAGAAAAGTCCAGGACCAGATGGGTTCTCAGCCGAGATCTACAAAACCTTTAAAGAAGAGCTCATTCCAATACTTCTCAAAATATTCCATGAAATAGAAGAGGAGGGAACCCTCCCAAACTCATTCTATGAAGCCAATATCACCCTGATACCTAAACCAGACAGAGACACATCGAGGAAAGAAAATTTCAGACCAATATCCTTAATGAACATCGACGCAAAAATTCTCAACAAAATTTTAGCAAATCGCATACAAAAACATATTAAAAAGATAGTGCACCATGATCAAGTGGGTTTCATCCCAGGGATGCAAGGTTGGTTCAACATCAGGAAATCAATAAATGTCATTCACCATATCAAAAGACTTAAGTCAAGAATCACATGATTATTTCAATAGATGCAGAAAAAGCATTTGATAAAATACAGTATCCCTTCATGCTCAAAACACTAGAAAAAATAGGGATAGTGGGAACATTCCTTAACATTGTAAAGGCCATCTCTACTAAGCCCATGGCTAATATCATTCTAAATGGTGAAAAACTGAAAGAATTCCCCCTAAAAACTGGAACAAGGCAGGGATGCCCTGTTTCACCACTTCTTTTCAATATTGTCCTTGAAACTCTAGCCAGAGCAATTAGACAATCCAAAGAAATTAAAGGGATACGAATAGGAAAAGAAGAACTCAAACTAACCCTATTTGCTGATGATATGATTATATACTTGGAGGAACCAGGAAATTCCACCAGAAAACTTTTAGATCTCATAAGTGAATTCAGTAAAGTAGCGGGATATAAGATCAATGCACATAAATCTAAGGCATTTTTATACATAAGTGATGAATCTTCAGAAAGAGAAATTAGGAAAACTACCCCATTCACAATAGCATCGAAAAAAATAAAATACTTGGGAATCAATCTCACAAAAGAGGTGAAAGACCTCTACAATGAGAACTACAGAACACTAAAGAAAGAAATTAAAGAAAACCTTAGAAAATGAAAAGATCTTCCATGTTCTTGGATAGGCAGAATTAATATTGTCAAAATGGCCATACTACTAAAAGTGCTATACAGATTCAATGCAATCCCAATTAAAATCTCAATGACGTACCTTACAGAAATAGAGCAAGAAATTATGAAATTCATCTGGAAGAATAAAAAATCCAGAATAGTTAAGCAATCATCAGTAGAAAGAGCGAAGCAGGGGGTATCACAATACCAGATCTTCAACTCTACTTCAAAGCAATAGTAACAAAAACAGCATGGTATTGGTACCAAAATAGACAAGTAGATCAATGGTACAGAATCGAGGACACGGACACAAACCCAAATAAATACAATTTTCTCATACTAGAAAAAGGTGCCAAAAATATGCAATGGAGAAAAGATAGCCTCTTCAACGAATGGTGCTGCGAGAATTGGAAATCCACATGCAACAGAATGAACTTAAACCCATATCTCTCACCATGCATGAAACTAAACTCAAAATGGATTAAGGACCTCAGAATCAGACCAGTGACCTTGCATCTTATAGAAGAAAAAGGAGGTCCAGACCTTCAACTTGTTGGCTTAGGACCAGACTTCCTCAACATGACTCTCATAGCATAAGAAATAAAAGCAAGAATCAATAACTGGGATAGATTCAAACTAAAAAGCTTTCTCTCAGCAAAGGAAACTATCTGCAATGCGAAGAAAGAGCCTACAGAGTGGGCGACAATCTTTGTCAATCATACATCAGATAGAGCACTAATTTCCAGAGTCTATAAAGAACTCAAAAAACTCTACACCAAGAATGCAAATAATCCAATCGACAAATGGGCTAAGGAAATGAACAGACACTTCACAGAAGAAGATCTACAAGCAATCAACAAACATATGGAAAAATGTTCAACATCTCTAGTATTAAGAGAAATGCAAATCAAAACCACCCTAAGATTCCATCTCTCCCCAATTAGAATGGCGATTATCAAGAATACAAGCAACAGCAGGTGTTGGCGAGGATGTGGGGAGAAAGGTACACTCATACATTGCTGGTGGGGCTGCAAATTAGTGCAGCCACTCTGGAAAGCAGTGTGGAGACTCCTTAGAAAACTTGGAATGGGACCACCATTTGACCCAGCTATCCCAATCGTTGGCCTATACCCAAAGGACTTAAAATCAGCATACTACAGAGATACAGCCACATCAATGTTCATAACTGCTCAGTCCACAATAGCCTGCATGTGGAAACAACCTAGATGTCCTTCAATTGATGAATGGATAAAGAAACAGTGGTATATATATACAATGGAATATTACTCAGCCATAAAGAATGATAAAATTATGGCATTTGCAGGCAAATGGATGAAATTGGAGAATATCATGCTAAGTGAGATAAGCCAATCTCAAAAAACCAAAGGACGAATGATATTGCTAATAAGTGGATGATGACACATAATGGGGGGTGGGAGGGGTTAGTGTTAGGGTTAGAGTTAGGGTTAGGAAGGAGGGCAAGAATGGAGGAAGGAAGGACTGTATAGAGGGAAAAGAGGGGTGGGAGGGGTGGCGGGGAAGGGAAAAAATAACAGAATGAATCAAACAACATTAAATGTAATGTAAATTTATGATTACACAAATGGTATGCCTTTACGCCATGTTCAAACAGAGAAACAACTTGTATCCCATTTGTTTACAATAAAAAAACACACACACACACAAAAAATCTGCGATTAACAACCATTTTTGAACTTGAAATTGATATTTATCATAGGCTTCATCATAGGCTACTATTCTGGATTTCTCTTACCCACAGGCATCTTCAGCAATATTAGATGGCTTGTTCCTAAGGTGATAAAGATCTCTTTGGACCAAATACAGAACTAACATAGTCCTTGGATGAGAAAGTGAATGTGCACTGCTGTCCCTTGAACTTAAACTGAACTCTTTTATTATCTTTGCAGGTAGACATTGATAAAAATGCATTCACCATATCAGTACCCAGTGTGTTCATCTCTTCCAAGTACAATGCCTTAAGCTAGTTTAATAGTGTACCCTGTTCCTTGGCTAGAACTGATTGACCCAAGGGAAGAGTTCTGAACTAGTTGGAATGGTCAGATTTTTTTTTCAGGGAATGTTGTGTTTTAGATCATAAAAGAAAAAGAAACTGACAGTCAGAAGATTAATCCTGTTAACAGCAACTACACAGAAATGTCTAACCTCTTGATACAGAGGTCCATGGAAGACTATGATTATTGCTTTCTTCTCTGAGTTCGGTTTTATTTTATTTTTTGTGGGGGAGGGCTACCAGGGATTAAACTCAGGAGCACTCAACCACTGACCACATCCCCAGCCCTATTTTGTATGTTATTTAGAGACAGGATATCACTGAGTTGCTCAGTGCCTCACTTTTGCTGAAGCTGACTTTGAACTCAGGATCCTCCTCCCTCAGCTGCTGGGATTATAGGCATGTACCACCAGCTTCTTTCTGAGATCTTCAATGTTAAATTCTTCCTTCAATTTTGTGTGATGGTCTAAAATCCTTATAACAAATTTCCCATTTTCTTTAAGTAGAATTGTGTTTTTCTATTTACAACCAAGTGATTTAGTAAATAATAAAAATCACTTAAGAATTGGCAGAGTGTAGTAGCCAACATCATGAAAGATGTTCCAATTTTTTCCTCCTAAGATCCTTATTTTCCTTTCATTTTTCTTTCCTCATATTTTGTTAACAGATAAAAGCTATCATTTATTTAAAATACAGTTATAGGTTGATAGCTATTTGGGGGGCAAAGAGTCAATTTTTCTGCCAATTGTGGCAAGTAGTTTGATTTTTATTTAGCAAACACATTTATACTAAGTGCCCAAGACAATAATATCCTCCCTAATCAACAGAAGAAATTATTCAAGTCCACATTAAGAAAAGAACATTAACAAATACAAAAGAGTATTTGGAAAGAAATTGTATTTACCAAATTATGTTTTGTCTGCTCTTAATTTTATGGGATATTGTTTGGTATATCAAGAAAAAATGTTTCCTTCAATAATTAAGCGGGAGCAATATTGACTTAAACACAGATAATAGGTCAATGCCAATCTCCTCACTCTTTAATGATCAATGCATGCTATGAATATTCAGCAAACAAATACTTTCCAGAAAAATTCCAAATATTATTTGACCATGAGTTGCTTTTTCTGCAGAACATCTGGAAGAATTTGGATTCTGAAATACTTTGTAAGTAAGGTCCTGGGGAAATAAGGAATTACTGAAGCTCAGAGTTTGTATTCTCATCACCATCAAAGAAATAAGTTTTGTAATGTTGTGATGCATAATAAATTTTGAACAACTGAGTGAATTAGTGTGTGAATGATTGTGTAAATGGCTAACCTGGTGTTATTCTACAGATATGACTAGTTTGGGGTTGTTTTTGATTTTTATATATTTTAATAAAAATTGCTGAATGATTACAATATTTGGATTTACTGTGCATTACAAGTATTGATTTCTTTAAACCAAATCAAATCCATGTGACGTAAATACTATCATGATTTTCCACTTCATTGATGAACAAATGAAGACTTAGAAAGTTAAATCTCTTCAATGATATAAAACCAACAGGTGAAAAGAAAAAGTGAAAACTCACTTCTATATACTTCTGGATTTTACATTCATAATCAGAATGGTTAAGACAATGGTTCATTGTCTTAAATTTTCTGCCATTTGATAAAAATCCCCATAGGTATAAGGCATGAAAAAAAAAAAAAACAATTTTTTCTTTCCTTTTGAAATTGGGCTAGAAAAAAAATACACAATGATTGCATGATATCTCTCCCTCACTTTACACTCAGTGAAGCTGAAAGGTGTATTGGAACACCACCAGATGGGAGACAGTAAAACAGAACCTTAGCCTAGCTCTGAAATCTACTGGACCTACAGTGGGGGGTTTTTGTTTTGTTTTGTTTCGGTTTTTTTTTTTTTTTTTTTTTTTGAAATAGTAAGACTTACTTTATAAAGTTGGTCTGGAGATTAAAAATAACACATATAAAGGAATAATCATGGTTAACTAGAATATAGACTCTAGGGACAGATTACTAGGATTTGAATTCCAGACCAATATTTTCTGAGTAATCTTGTGAAATATTCTTACCAGCATCTGCTTACTTTCTTAATCTGTAAACTTCTGTAAACTTGATTGATAATAGTATCTTATACGTGGGGTTGTCAAGAGAATCAAATGAGTTAGAATACATAAAACAGTGACTTGCTCACAGAAAGGACTATGTACTTAAATATATTAGGTAATCTCCTAATATCATCTATTAATGAGTATTGGTCCCATTGGCATGTGCAAAAACACTGTGCTTTAATATTTTTTCTTTTTCTGCTTGATTACTTTCTCTGCCATTACTAGCTATAGGATTTTGTCAACTTAATTTTTCTAAGCACAATTTATCTATAAAATGCAAACAAAAACTACCTAATATGACTTTCAAGAGTATTAAATTGCTCTTCAAATGTAAATCCCTGGCACATAGAAATTAGTTCATCTCTGTGGCGGACAACGCCCAGGGTCCCGCCACAAAGATCGAGCTAAGACCAAACTAAGATGGCGGCTGGCACTGTGCCAGTGGGCGTGTAGTTTGTCTCTCGCTGTAAACAGGAAGATGAGCACACTGGCTATCCCTGTCAGACCATGCCTAAGCTACCAATAGTAATATTCCAAGACTTACTTCCCCTTGGCAACAAGTTTCTGATTGGTTTGTTAACTGTATATAAGTGAGTGTTCTTCCTGTAATAAAGGTCTGTCTTCCATCCAAGCAAGAAGGGAGTTGTTTCACTTTGTGTCCCACTGGTCAGCGACGCATCTCTTCCTCCCTTGCTTGTTTCCTTTACTCCTTCTTCCTGGAATTCTGCAGTAAGGCTTGTTCCCTGAAAGTCTTAACTATCAAATAAGGGTATGCTTTCAAAAAGACGTGGTGAGCTGGGCATGGTGGCATGCGCCTGTAATCCCAGCAACTCAGGAGGACTGAGGCAGGAGGATCCAAGTTCAAAGATAGCCTTAGCAACTTAGCAAGGCCCTAAGCAATGTACTAAGATCATGTTTCAGAATATAATATAAAATGAGCTGGGGATGTAGCTCAGTGGTTGAGTGTCCCTGGGTTCAATTTTCAATACATAAAACAAAAAAACAAAAACAGATGTGGTGAATCATTCAATTCAAAGAGACAATCAAGTACCAAAATGCTTTCAGCAAGAGTTGGATGTTAATATAACTCAGATACTATAATAGGAAATAAAACATCTCAAAATAGTTCTCTTTCTTGGAGGCACACATTTTTTAAACTAGTACATTCACTAAGAAATTTTGCTACCTGCCTTAATAGGATGCTTTTGGGTGGCAAATAAAGACCTGAGAGGATTAGGTAAACATCTCTAAAATCTAGGGAATATTTTAGAGGTGGCAAGTTACTGGAATTTGATTTTCTTGATCAAAGAGTATATTATTTTCCTTACAATCCTCTGATTTAATGTAAGTCTAATGAGGCAGAGAATCTTGAGTCAAATGATCTCTTACTAATGTGAGATTCCCTAGGACCCTGCGAAGTTACTGATAGCTTCATATACAATGCTCAACACATGCATTATGGAAAAATTGTCATGAATTGTATTGATGCTGTGATTAAATTCAATCTTGCTCTATGTCATTTGAGAGACTTAAAATATTATAACCTGAAGTCATATAAAGATGTTCTAACCCATCAGCACTAATAATATTATACATGTCCTCTGAATTTTATAGCTACCCAGGGATTCTACATATATTTTGGCACATCATCTCTGTGAAGTAAGTAGCACAATTAATATTATCCAGTCTTATAGGTTAAGAAAATAGGATACAGAGAGGTGAAATGGCATGCCCACTGTAAATAGCTTGTAAATAAAGATACAACTAGAATATCATTTTTATTATACAAGAAAAAACGTGTTATTTCTACTAAAGACTATTCCCTAGCAATATAAGAGGTAAAAATAAAAAAAGAATAAAAAGAGGATTTTTAAAACCTGCTCAAATATAAAAGTAAACAGTGGTGATTTTTAGGAAAATAAGGCTCTTTTTTATAGTAGCGAATCCCAAGTCAGAGTTTTTTGTCAAATTAACTACCTTCAGCCTCTGCATTATCCTCATTTTCAAATCCTACCTTATATTTAGAAACCATGAAACTCTGGACACAGCAATGATCCTATCAACCTAATCTCACTGTTAGAACCATCTCACTGCGTCACGGTAATGCGTAATCTGCCCACACCTTCTTCTAAATAAAAGAGTAGTAAAAACAGAATCCCTATCAATCCCATAAGACTTTGTATGTTTTGCTTTGTTTTAAATACCCACCTCACTATTTTTGAAGTATTTTATAAAGTATCTTTGAAATGTATAATCTTTGTGAGAGAACATAAAAATCTACCAATAATCTTCACTCTTTCAAAACAGCTGGGTTATAGATTCATATTCCTTAATGATCAGTTGATAATTGATGATGAGTTATGGGGATAGGTAGTTAAAAACAAATAAGCAAAATGATTTAAAAAAATGCAGTGGGTGTCATTAACTTCTTTTGCGAAAAATAATGTGTCAGTCGACTTTGAAATAAAAGACTTTCAGTCCTAAGTATGTCTTGAATAATATGTGAGAGAATATCTATGTGGGTATGTGGGTGTGTATGTTTAAACCAAGAAGAAAATCATCACTAAAAACTGAAAAGTTAAACTTGCATTTAAAAGTAAGAAGAAAAAGTCCTCATCTCTGGCACATAAAAACTTTTATGTTCACAATATTATTTATTCATTGACTCCTTCTATGATAACTATTCCCTTGACTGTTCTTCACCTTTTAAAAACAGGACATGACAGCAGCAATGGCTGTATTAGTGAGAGAAATCCAGAGGGAAAACAGTCTTGCTTATTTTTACAGCGCCAGGGGTTCTTTTCCTTACATGCACATCTTCAGAACTACCATCTGTGCTAGGGAGAGATAGCTGGGGGAGTGTGATAGGGAGCCATTGAGAGGAAAGGCAATGATTCCAAAGGGGAAGTTAAATCACCCAGTTGTCACGGTTTTAGCCTCTCTCTTCAGTTCCAACGTACACCTTTGCTCAGTGGCCTTGTCCCCACTGCTGCATGGGAGTGGGTAGGGACAGTCCTGGCCGTATATCAATGGCATCACACCTGACTCTGAATGCAGTTTTACAAATGCCCAAGGGGCATCAATTCACAGGACAAGAGCGAAGCAGATCCTTTTTTTTCAGCTGTTTTCTCCACCTGAGTGCCTCTGGTCACTTCTCCAATCTCTCATCAGCATTTGTCAATTTTAAATGTTTAATCCTTAGTCAACTGTCCCTGGAAGATAGAGGAGCCCCAAAACACATTAAGGGTAGGAAATTTAAAGAGGTAGGGTATGTGGTAGTAATTTAGAACCATAATAGCTATTTTAAAATCTGATTACATTCCTTTTATATGAATATTATAAACACATATTAAAGTGGAAATTCAAAATAATCTCAGTAAGCTCAGAAATTTCCTAATTATAGACAAAAGAGATAAAATAATCAAGACAACTTTAGAAAATTCTGTACTATGTAGATATTTCTTTACAGAGGGAATTAATAAATCATTTAATCTTACCTATTTGTTTCTCACCCTGCCATTAATACATTTGATGTCACTGGCCTATAGACTGTTCCTGGCTTGCTAATTAATGACTGAGGTCCTGGTGTCTGAATTTTAAGACAGTCTGTTTTCCTTTATACCAAATAAAATTTATTAAGTAAAAGTTGATCATCAGTTTATATACCCGTCATCAAGCCAAGCTAAATTAATCTGAATTTTTCAATAAACTAAATTGTTATGGTTTACCTAGAATTAAGAGGCTAAGCACTTGAAAACTCCCTTTGACACTGAAAACCTGGACTTATTGCTTGTGTCATTTATTTTCTAAATAATGACAAGAAAAAAATAATTTTTTTTGGTCAATTAGATGTTAGAAAAAAGCTCATCATCCTATACTCAATTTTTTTTTTATTGTAAACAAATGGGATACATGTCGTTTCTCTGTACATGGCGTAAAGGCATACCATTTGTGTAATCATAAATTTACATTACATTTAATGTTGTTTGATTCATTCTGTTATTTTTTCCCTTCCCCTCCACCCCTCCCACCCCTCTTTTCCCTCATACAGTCCTTCCTTCCTCCATTCTTGCCCCCCTCCCTAAACCTAACTCTAACCCTAACACTAACCCCTCCCACCCCCCATTATGTGTCATCATCCACTTATTAGCAATATCATTCATCCTTTGGTTTTTTGAGATTGGCTTATCTCACTTAGCATGATATTCTCCAATTTCATCCATTTGCCTGCAAATGCCATAATTTTATCATTCTTTATGGCTGAGTAATATTCCATTGTATATATATACCACATTTTCTTTATCCATTCATCAATTGAAGGACATCTAGATTGGTTCCACAATCTGGCTATTGTGGACTGAGCAGCTATGAAAATAGATGTGGCTGTATCTCTGTAATATGCTGATTTTAAGTCCTTTGGGTATAGGCCACGGAGTGGGATAGCTGGGTCAAATGGTGGTTCCATTCCAAGTTTTCTAAGTTTTGATGAAGACTGAACTTCACCTTAACTCTAACTAGGAAAGTCCAAGTCAAGATGACAAATCCTAATAGTGTTTTACCATCTTTTTAAAAAAATTGATATAGCAAGTATGTTTTCTCAGAAGTCTCATGCACTTCTGCATGCATATAGATTTTCCAGCTGGGGTATTCAGGACCCATTAGGCTCAGATTCCATGTGAACCTATGACATATAACTCTGACTCCTGATCAAAAATGCATTCTCAATGGCTCATGAAATAGAAAAATAAAAAGAAGAAGAAGAAGAAGAAGAAGAAGAAGAAGAAGAAGAAGAAGAAGAAGAAGAAAAAGAAGAAGAAGAAAGGAAGAAGAAAAGAAACAATCTTTACAGGAACTAGACTTGTTAATTACCTTATTTCCAATTCCACATGCCAAATGGAATTCTATAAAGATCAGATAAACCAGAAAGTACTTTACAAGGGGAAAAATATCTCTCCATTAATGTGATGATAAAAGTAGATAAATAAATGCCTCTTTTCCTTCTTTAATTTTCTAGTACAGCTTTCTGACTGTGAGTAAAGGTATAAATTTAAGAGACACAATTGAGTACCCATGTATCTGCCTATTAGTTTGTGGCTACCCAGCCAGTTTAACATGAAATGTTCAACCATGTTTCATCTTATTATCTCCAATTGAAAACAGGGGAAAACAATAAAAAAAAAGAAGAAGAAAGATGGGTGTAGTTTTATAAGAGTTATTAAGGTTGTATCATCACAAACTTTTCATCCAAAGGAAAATCTATGGTCAATGTTTGATATCATCATATCAAAAGAGTAAAGAGTTGTTGAAATAAGAAAAAAGTAAGTCTGGGGAATTGAGCAAATTTTTCACTCCATGGGATGTTTTGGTCAAATATAGATACTGCTAAAAATCTGTTGCTTAAACAAAATGGTTTAAAAATGAGTAATGAACTAAAGTCTAGAATATTCTAAGTACAAATGTTTAAATACAATATTCATTATCAAACTTCAGGCTAAGTTTAGTATTCACGTAAGACCATGCCTTCTTCTCAGTCTTATAAAACATTTTTAGAAATGAATTTGGTCTACATGGATGTATTCAATTGTAACACAATGGCATTAACTAATCGGGTGAGTAATTTTAATTCTTGAAAATACTAGTACTTACAGATTGTGAGCTGGCAAAAAGAAGAATTTTGAAATATAGGATTTTTCAGAAAGTAATTCCACTATTATTTGGTCATTTTAAGATTCCAGTTTAAAAGTCAGCAGACATTAAAGTTGCATAAGTTTGGAAAGGACTTTTGAGAACACTCATTCAAAATTTGCCCACCTGAAGTAAAGGTGGCTCTGTTTCAAGATTAGAGTGACTCTGAGAACTGATGAAATCATAGTTTCCACAAACCAGAACCGATGTTGGGTTGAAACTGTTGTCTGAAACCAACTCCTGGCACTCATGCTCTAATTCTATTACACTTGTTTGTCATAAGTACCCTGGGGCATTCTGTCCACCATCTCCCCTTCCACCTCACCTTTGTCAGACACTGATCACGGAGGTATGCCTTTCCCACTCAGGTAGAAGGTTGGAGTCTGACCAGAGGACTTAAAGATCTTCATGTGGAAAATGCTGTTTGCCATTCATGAGTCAAGGACCTAAAAATGTAAGTGAAGTGGTTAACAATTAACACACTCTCTTTGTGGGTCTCACATCTAGTTTACTGCATTGCCAGCATCTAGGGCATCCTCAGAATTTCCCAAGTAAAAGGCAAAATTAACAGAAGGAAAAAAAAAAAAAGGACTAAGACCACCCTGATTTACTTTACTCCTCATATAACCCCTGTTCCAACTATGTGCCATAACTTTTCCTCTTTGAGACTCAAGGAAAATATCATAATTATTTTCAATGTAATTATAATAATAATTATTATTATTGATATTAGTTTTACAAATCAGCACTCATGAGAGCATGAGGTAAAGTATACATAGTAGTATGGTCTCCTGTTTCCTTAACAAACATTATTCCCCAGGAAGTGTGGAATTGGCTCCAGAATCCTTAACAGAGCATACTAGGGAGCCACCACGTGTAATTGCACTGCAAAGTGTGAATAAACCAAATCATTCCCAGTGGCAAAATAAATGAATTGGTCTTCTAAAAAGTTCCTGTTTTATAACAAACATACCAGCAACAGAGCAGATAAATTGAACTAAATTAAAATTAAAAGCCTTGTGATTCAAAGGATGCTATCAAGAAAGCAGACGCACACATGCACACACACACACACACAGGCTGAGAGATAATATTTGCAAACCTTACATCTGGAAAAGGACATGTATCTATAATGTAAAAATAATTATAACATTAATTAAAAGTCAAATGATCTAATTTTTTAAATGAGCAAAGGATCTAAATATATTTTTGCAGAATTATATTTAAATGACTAAAAAGTCCATGAAAAGATTTTTCAACATCATCTGCTATGTTTGTTTCCCCTCTAAAATTTACATTATGTTAAATACTAATCCTGTATGACAAAAGAGGTGGGGCCTTGAGCAGGTGATTAGGTTCCCCCACATATGGAATTAGTACCCCTATAAAAAAGGCTGGAGGGAGACTTTTTAGTTCTTTCCAGTCTTCTGAAATGTGAAAATGCAGGAATAAGACACCATCTTGGGAAGAGAGAGTGAGTCCTCACTTAATATCAAATCTCCCTGTGCACTGATCTTGGAAATCCTCACCTGCAGAACTACAAAAAATAAATTTCTATTATTTGTAAATTATTAATGTATGGCATTTTTGCTACAGCAGCATAAACAGAAGAACACATTATCTATTTGACTTGAATGAAAATCAGAACTGCAATGAGATGGTACTTCATATCCATCCACTAAGATGGCTAGAATGAAAAAAAATAGGTGAAAATGTGAAAAACTGAAAACCCTTATAATGGAAATATAAAGTGATGCAGCCATTTTGGAAAATGGCCTGGCAATTCCTTTCAAGATTAAACATAGAATTAACATACAATCTAGCAATTTGATTCTTAGTATGGGCCTAAAAAAATGAAAAACTATATCCACACAAATAAGTTATACATAAGTGTTCAGGGAAGCATTATTTATAATAGCCAAAAAGTAGAAACAACCTGAAGTTCATCAACTAAAAACTGAATATAAATAAAATGTGATATATCCATTCTATAAAATAACATTAAGCAACAAGAAATGAAGGATTGATATATGTTACAGCAAGATGAACTTTGAAAACAAGTTAAGTGAAAGAAGTCACATAGGAAGAAATATTGGAGGATTTCACTTTTGTGAAATGTCCAGAATAGGTACATTCACAGTATATTAGTTGCTGCCTAGGAATCTGGAGATGAAAGGGAAGGAGAGGGATGACAGATAATAGGTATGGAAGTTTTCTTTGGGCTAGCTAGTGAATATATTCTATAATTGATTGTGGTGATGATTGTAAACTCCATGAATATACTAATAGTCATGGAACTCTATACTTTAAGTGGGTGAACTGTGCCAAAAGTGAATTATATCTTGATAAAGTTTTTAACAAAATTTTTTAAACTTAAAGGATTCTCAGAATCACCTTTTCTACAATTCACCTAGAAAGGATTTCCACTTTCTTCATGCAGTGACATTAATAATGTCTAAAGAGGACTGTGAAAGGATTATATATGAAAGGATTCTGTTGATAAAAAGTTGTTGAAATATACTGGATTCAACAAAGGCAGGTGTAACACACACATAATTATAGCAAATAGCCTGGGCCCTATTCAACAGGTTGAACATTCTCTTTTATTCCAGTCATTCACATCCAGTTTTCCAACAGTCTCCCTAAGGGTTCTATGAGCAGGACCAATTAGTCAGTATTGCTTTATTGGATTGTTAAGGCCTGCCAACAGTTTGGTGAATAACACAGCTGTCACATCAGCTCATGAGTGATAGTAGGCAGAAAGACAATAGTAGTAACAAAAACACCCAGTATACAAATCATAGGAAAAAGAAGAGCCTAACTATTCTAAAGTAGCTAGGAAATAATTATAGGAAAAAGAAATAAGCATACACTAATTTCTGGATATTTTGTACATGGAAGTGTGTCAAAAACACAGTAGAATCTCAGGAAATAAATGACCCTGTCTCCCTCCTCCTGATGAACCCCATAGGTACTCTTTAAAACCTTGTAGACCCTAAGAACCTTTTCTTTATATAGCTTGCACCAAAAAGAATATAAACACATATACACACACATACACACGCACATGTCCCATACCATACTCTCCCATATACAGATGAAGAGATATAGACGCACAGATAAATGTTTACTTTTCTTCTGTCTCTCTTTCTCTCTCTCTGCGTATCTGTAAAGACGACTTGAAATCTTTGTTATAGTTTTCCTAATTTATGGTTATCAATGTGTTTCAGTGTAGATTCTCTGAGAAGTCCATTTTGGATGCCAAAACAGGATTAAATGAAAAAGAAATTTATTGAAGAAAACAGCTGTGTGAGAGAAAATGTTGAGGTGAGGTAGGCACCAGGAGAGGCAGGAGCTATCACTGAATCATGATGTGACTTTCTGAAGGAGACAGGGAGGGAGAGTTGGTAGAGACCTCTGAGACTACTATGTAGTCTAAGGAAGTTTTACCAAAGCTGTCAAGTTCTTGAAACAAAGTCAGACATAGAGGAGACCCACATCTCTCATATACACATCTGTCCTAGCTATGTGTGACATGTGTTGTCATTGGTTGGGAGCAGTCCATGGAAGCCTGGTTTCAGTGTAAATTCAGAAACAGCTTTCAGAGCAGAGGGGTTAGGGGCTCTGACCAATAATAGTCCCAGTAGTTGAAAGTCAACAAGATGTGTTCTCATGGACACTATGTTATGATTAAACATCATCTATTCTTATAAATTATTCCTCTATGAAAATATCCAATCCATGAGATATTTTCAAATGCAAAGAAAATGTTGTTAATAGTTACTGTGGAAATAATAATATGGACACAATGATAGATTTGCAGATATTTAATAATCACTCATTAATTTTGAGTTTATATTTTTTATATTTTTTATCTGTTCTCTTTACTTATACAGGACATAGAATATATTTTGACTTATTTATACAAACATGGAATACATGTTATTCTAATTATGATCCCAGTCTTGTGTTTGTACATAATGTGAAAATTTTCCATGGTGTGATAAATTGCAGAACTGGTCCAATTCTCCCTGCTACCCTTCATCTATATTCTTTGTGATGTGATTTTGTCACTCCTCCCATTAAGAAGACTGTTTTCTCACTCCTTGAATGTGAATTATCTCTTTAAGTTGCTTTGACCAATAAAATGTGACAGAAGGGATGATATGCTTGTTCTAAACCTAAAACTCAAGAGAACTTGGGGAATTACACGTTCTTTCTCCTTCCTCCTGCTTTGCCATCAAGAACATGACAGGTGGAGCCTCATAGAATATGAGAGATGTGTGGGACAGCCAAACTGGCACAGAGGTCTTACTTGAGGTCTCATACACAGGAGAGAGAGCTCAGCTAAGATGGGAAAAGCTACCTTGTAACCAACAGTTGGCCACAGACACATGAGAGAGACCTGACAACCTGAGCTGAGATCTGCAGAACCACCAGTTGGCCATATGACTGTGATCAATAATAAATTATTGTTTTAAATTCTATAGAGTGGGGTGATTTATCACTCATCAGTAGCTAACTAATACATTAATTATTGAACACTTGAAAGCTTAAGTGTTTAAGCTATTGACCCAGTCCTGGAAGACTTTATACTGGACAATCACACATGCGCAGTCTTGTGTGCATGCACACACACACACACACACACACACACACATGCACACACACACACACACACACAAACCACATATCCAGGGACCAGTGAATGGAGCTTTCAACTATATTCTATACCATAAAAAAAATCTGATGTCATAGGTAGCTATGGTTTTAGCCACAACAAGCAAGATCCCTTATTGTTGCCCCATTTGTCTTATTATTCAATGTGAAGACCTGGAAGAGATCCCAGAGGCCCTGAGTCATCAGTACCATTGATGGATGATACAGGAAAATTATTCCCTGAGATCTTTACAGAAAATTGGGAGAAGGTGCCTTAGATTCCACTCTAAAGGCACTGAAAACTAACCTTTCTCATCTGCTTATTTTTAGCTTCTATAACAGATCTGGAAACCCAAAGGGATATAAAAGTGATCCATATCCATGATAATCTTTAAAGACAAATGCACAAGAAACTAATTGTGCTGTTAAAATCTCCATTTTCATCTGAAAATGCTGCAGTTGTTAAATGTCTGATTGTCGGGGTTTCCGGGACCCCCAGCCTTGGGCACGGTCAAGATGGCGCCTGGCGCTGAGCCAAAAGCAGCCAGCTATACAGTAAACAACCAGCGAATTCCAATGATTGGCTAGTTAACGATGTGATTAGAGCATGCCCCCCTCATGTACCTATTCTATGCCTGCAGCTGTCCGCGCGTTTACCTCGTGTGCTCTCCCCTGATTGGTTGAAGTGTATATAAGCTTGAGGGGTGGGGGAGTAGGGGAAGAAGCTGAGAGAAGAGAAGAAGCTGAGAGTAGGAGTAGAAGCGAGGAAGAAGAGTGCGAGCGAGGGCGAGAGCCGAGCAGGAGAAGCGGAGCGATCGGAGCAGGCGAGAGTTAAGCAGAGGGAAAGAGAGCGAGAGAAAGAAAAGAGAGAAAGGGATAGAAAAGAGGGAAAGAAAGGAAGACTGTGCACAATAAACTTCCAAAGCTTCAGACGTTTGTCGTGTCTCTCTCTGCGGGCAGAGGGAACGCGATATCTGATCTTAGCGTAGTATTTGTAATCATAATATTCTACTAGGACTTCTGTTTTTGCATCTCCATTCATAATGGACTACATATTAAATGAATTTAATATTTTAAATTAAAGAAGGCATACTCTATATCTAGGTTGCCAAATGTGATAATTATGTGGTTGCTTTTAAATAATTCATTAAATTTCTGGATAATAATTTGCTTTGTTGGGAGATGTGTAAATCAAATTATCCATAGTCTTATCTGTAAGCTTGAAAGATATCTGAGAAATGTGAAGCCACACACTCAGGAAGCCACATACTCCCTATAGCAGCATCCTACCCATCTCTATTAACATTTAAACAAGGTCATCAGTGCCCTTAAAACTCTATTACAAACACACTCCAGCCTGCAGTGCTACTTTTGTATCTGACAGAGATGCATTTTGAGTTCTGGTGTTTGGAGACACTATGACTACATAAGAACTGAGCAAATTATAGACTGGAGGCCACAGAAACTCCTCTTGCTCACTTTTCCCTTTGTCCTCTTTCTCCAGTGTTTCATACATTGACTGACAGAATAAATAATTTAAAGCACAGTTTGCATCACATATTCCCAGATGACAAAATTTTAACAACATTAAAAACCCAAGTTTCTAAAGACCTCTAAGATCTGGCTATTTATTCCCTTTCCTTCCTTAAATCCTCATTAACCTGCTCATACAACAGACACCCCCAACTCTTCATTCTTCTCCTAATTGGTTTTTGATTTCCCCTTCTATCTAGGAGTTAGTCATTTTTCAGTCATCCTAACAAAATACCTAAGATAATCAAATTATAAAGAGAAATGTTTTATTTTGGCTCATAAATTTGGAGGATTCAGTCCATGATAAACTGGCCATGTTGCTTTGGGTCTGTGACCAGGCAACATGTCATGGTGGGAGCACATGGCAGAGCAATGCTGCTTACCTCATGACCAGGAAGGAGAGAGAGGAAGGAGACCAGGATCCCACAATCCCTTTGGGAGCATGCTCTTAATGATCAAAGACATTCCCAATAGGCCCCACCTCTTAAAGTTGCCACGACTTTCCAATAATGCTTCCTTGGGACCAAGCCTTTAACATACAGGTCTTTGAGGGACATTCAATCTCCAAACCATAACACTTCGATAACCTCACTGTCCAGTAAGAATGCCTTCTCAACTGTTTCTATTTGTATGACTGTGGTGTATTTTCCACAATCCAACTGAATTCCTCAACCTAAATAATGAAATGTCAATTTCAGACATGTCTGTTTTACTATTACAAAAAACTTCTTATAGTTAGGAGACATCTAGTTCATTTTTTGCATTCTCAATATCATCCAAATTTGTACCTAAAACTATAATATTAATAGTGATAATGATAAATTAATGTTTTATATGTTGATATACATGTTACACATATGTTCATGTGAGTGTACGTGTGTGTGTGTGCATGTGTGTGCATGTATGTATTCCATTTTACCATCTTAGGAATCAAAAGAAGATCACATCTCATAATATTTAATAAAATAGAAATATAATTGTTCAATAAAATACCAAGAACATTTTCTTTTCTGTTTCTTACTCCTCCCTACTTACCTAGACAGGCCGGTAGTGACTACCCACATAGTTACTCAACACAAGGAACTGGTCAAGGATACAAATGCCTCTCAGAGGAAGAACTTAAAAAAAAAATATTTCCAATATCTTGGGATTCTCAATCCTCCATAGAGATTGCTGCTATCATTGCTGTAAATGTAAAGAAAAGGAAGTCATTTCTTGTGCTTCAATTCAATCACTCTTTCCATGCAAAAAAGCGCTTTACAAAGTTATAGAATTTATTGTTGAAAGAATCTCAAATTCATATACATTCATATATTTTTACATTTTTCCTCAACACTTAAAACACAATTTTCAAGCTTAAACCTCACCATTTGCACAGAACTAGGGATCATTATTCCCCCTAACACATCCCAAACCTATATATTGGCCATGGATATAGACTCCAAGAGAAGATGAGTTTCCTCTCCTTATGGTAAATTTCCCTTCCAATATCCATGATGTCTTTTCCTTCTTGAATGTCTCATTCACATTTACACCAGTATACCAGAGATGCCCTAAACAGTTAAAGCAAAAGAGTGAAAACTTTTAGAATTGTGGATTTTACTACATACATATTATGTCTCATTTTAAATAAAAGGGTCAGAATCTTAATTCCTTTTTCTCAGGGATCCCTTAGTTCTACTGAATTTCTTCAACCATTTCTCAGTGAGCTCTCCACACTGCAAAGGTCACAGGGAGCCATAGCCTCTGCTAGCCCAAAGAAATCTCCAGTTGTACCCCCTCCCCAGTAAACAGTGATAGGACCAAAAATGACTCTCAAGTTGTGTTCCTCCAGGTCTTTATCAGTCTCTAGAAATAAAGGTAATTGATAATTTGTAACTTGAAAGAAGGGAAGGAAAAAATGGAGATGAGAGGGAAGCATAAATATAACAATTAAACATGATTTCTGAATTTATTTGAGTTCTATTATGTAAGAGTCACTGTATTAAGCACTTTTTAATAAAGTTTATATTCTAATCCTCACAACAACACTATCATATTACATTGATGGAAGAACCGAAGAATCAATGAACAATGTCTCCCAGAATACCACACTGGTGAATGTCAGATTAAAGAGTATCTATTTCCACTGTCTATGTCCTTGGCTACCAAACTCAACTGCCTTTTTATAGATACTCTCTGTGCTGGACTTATTTAACAGAATGAAATGGATATAGTTTCACATTACTTTCAAGCAAGTAAAACTGCTTTATCCATTTTGTCATAATTTTTCCACATATTGATGAAGACATACAGTATAAATATACATTCAGAGCACTCTTCTAGGATTAAATTGGCTCTTTCTATCCCACTATCTTTGTACTGCCATCTATAAAATGGCATCCATAGATATTTTGTTGTCTTCCTTCCTGAATTAGTCTATTTTTGTTGCTATAATAAAATGCCTGAGACTGAGTATTAGTAGTTATTTCAAAAGGAGGTAGTGCTGAAGGTGAGGATGATGATGTCACCCAAGGAATTCAGACATCAGAGACCAGGCTCAGAAGGCACAGTTCTAATTTTACTTATGATTGTACAAGCATATATAGGCACGTTATCCAATCAGGTTAAGATGCTTGTTAAAACATAATAGAACCAACGTATAAGTAAGCTACACGTCATACTAATGTAAACAAACCAAGTATCCCTAAGTGATTCTGTCCAGCAACAAGTCTGAGACCAAGGACTGGGGGATGGGCAAGCTCCAGCACACAGCATGAGGCGAGACAGCAGGGCAAACTCACAGCACAGCTTGCCGTGATGGCTGTTGAGCGAGGCTTTCCCGCAGCTCATAGCTCAGCCTCAGTAACTGTAAAGGTCTACAATCCATGGAGAGTCTTTACCATTTCCTCAGTTTCTCCATCCAGACTGCTGCATTTATTTAAACCATGGTGTCTGCAACTGCTGTCAAATAAGCTTGAGGAAAGTTCCCTACAGGTATTTTATTATTAAAAGAAATGTATTCAGTTCATGATTCTGGAGGTTCAGGAGCATTTCACCATTGTCCTGGTAAGGGTCCCCCTGACTGCATGAAAACATGACAGATGACATCCTGGCAGGAGAACCCATGAAGGGGAGGTTAATATTATGTTCTTCTGGCAGCAAAAATACACACAGAAAGAAGGATAATACTGTAATACATACAAATCACTTTGTGGAAACATGAACTTCTTTATTCTGTTTAAAACCCATTGATCCCAATTGCTCCTTCATATGACAAATTATGGTGAGTGGGAAGAACAAGTGACTGACTTCCATTCACCAGTATATTGTACAGCAATTTCCTTAACCCTCTAAGCCTCAGTTTTCTCACCTTAGAAATCCAAGTAATAAGAGTTGATGAGAAGAGTAAATGAGATAATATATTTAAAACACATGCACAAATTCTCCAGTTCATACAGGGTTCTCAATAATGGTGGTTGTTAGTGCCACTGACTATTGTCTCTGAAACTATGTTTAAAAATACATATCATCAAATAAGTATCTGAAACTTGGTTTTGAAATTTTTAACATGCATTATTGATCCTGGATCTACCTTTTCTGAATTCTAATGGCTATTGAACAAGTATGTCACTGGTTGACTAAATGAAATTGCAATTATGTGAATCTTTGGATCATTTAAGTTCAGTATGTTGCTGGGGAGAAACATCTTCCATTCTACTCTCCCTGAAATAATTGAACATTTTATTTTATTCCATTTTAATTTATTTCTTTTCATTTTTTTATTTTATTTTTATTCTGAGACAGAGTCTCTCTAAGTTGCTTAGGACCTTGCCAAGATGCCGAGGAGGTTCTCACATTTGCCATCCTCCTGCCTCAGACTCCCAAGTTGCTGGGATTACATGCTTGGCTTACTGAACACTTAAAATTAAGAATTGATGAAATGAATTAATTAAAATTAATTAATTAAAATTAATTAAATGTATTAATTAAAATTAAGAATTAAGAAATGATGCTTCCTCTGAATATAGATACAACAAAAGGGAGACTGACTTTTATAGTATATTTTATATATGCTATCCTCATATAGTGTAATGTATATGCACTCTACTCAGTTTTCTCACATGTGGGATGAGGAATAGTGCTATGGAGGAAAATGAATCAGGAAAGGGAATAGATACTGTTGGAAAGGGAGAGATTATTTAAATAAGGCATTCGGTGAAGACCTCAGTGTCAACTATCATTTGAGCAAGATATGAACAAAAGTAAAAAGCTATCTCATGCATAAAATGAAAGTATGCCAGTGAACAGGTAACACTCAAGACTCAGGACAAAATGTGTTTTCTCTGGTCAGAGGAGAGTGAGAAGAACAGCATGTTTGAAGCTAAGTCGTCAGTCTGAGTCATGTCCCCATAGTAGATCTCCTTCACAGGAGGTGGGGAGACACTAAAAGTTTCATACCCAAAAGTCACTTGATTGAGCATGAAATTTAAAAGGACCACTACAACTTTTCTGTGAGATAGACAATTGGAGGGAAAGAAGAGAACAAAGAGATCAAGTGAAGGAATCATTGGCAAAAATCCAGGCAATTCAGGTTATTGAGCAAGGGAAGTCATGAAAACAAGTATTTGAATTCTGGATATATTTTGAAGTCAGGAAGGATGGGACTTGTGAACAGATAAGATGTGAAATACACCATAAGTCATAGTGAGTTCAAAAGTTTTATCCCTGCACCAGGAAAGGAGACATCATTAACTCAGACAATGAAGGATGATGAAAAATTTGAAGGGAAGATGAAGAGTTCAATTAGTGATTTGATTTTGAAATTTCTATTAGACACAAAAGTATCTAACATAGAGATGATATTTCAGTGAGAATTTAAGAGAGAAGTATAAGTTACTGTGTGATTTGGATCTTAAATGTTCCCCAAATACTCAGATGCTAAAGACTTGGTCACCAGTTTGTGACAAACTTTAGAACCTTTGGTGTAGGTGTTTGAAGGAAGTTAGGATTTTAAGATCCTGGCCCCTTTCTCTCTTCGCTTTCTAGCTTCTATGATGCAAATAGCTTTGTTCTAAAACATGCTATCTACCATGATGTTTGGCCTCTCCACAGACCCAGAAAGAATGGAAACAAATAACCATGGACTGAAATTTGTGAGCCAAAGTAAAGCATTTTTTACTTTTAACTTGGTTTTCTTGGGTATTTTGATACAGCAATGAAAGCTGACTAGCATAGCTATCAACAGCAAATATGTGATACTAAAAACCTTAAAAAGAGGCAAGTCCTACTAAGGAGTTATCAGTACAAGAAGGATTGTTCTCTTGGGTACTCCAAAGCTCTAGGAGATGGGGAATCAAGAAAGTAGACTAAGAATCAAAATGCAGTCTGTAAAAAATAAAAAATTAATAATTTAAAAAATAAAAAGATCTATCCCCCACCCCCCCCCCCAAAAAAAAGTAGACTTAGAAAGGGTGATTCATGAGATAGAAGTTAAACTAGGACTTGGTCAGATGCTTCAGGACTTACATGAAAAAAAAACATATATAAAAGCAAGGTATGGTAACTGTGTCAAATGGGGCAATAAGTCACTTAAGGTGTAGACTGAATTCATCACTGGATTCAACAACATGGAGGTCATTATTGACATTGACAGGAGCAGTTTTAAAAGAGTATTAGAAGAGAAAACTGGTTTAGACAACAGCAAACAAGAGAAAGGGCACTGAAGATGGCAAGTGTTGACAACTCATTCTAGATATTTTACTGTGAAGGAGGATGAGAAACGAGGTCGGGCTTGGAGTTGAATGCTAAGCCAAGAGTCTTGGTTTGTTGCTCGATTCACTGTAACATTTTTTGTTTGTTTGTTATTATTTTGTTTTGGTTGTTCTGTGCTTTGTTTGGAGACATTTCTGCTTTGTTTTTCAGAGAAAATAGTCTATTCCTTTCCCATTCCATTCCTGTGTCCTGATGGTGAGTATGCATACATTGTTGATTTGGAGGATGGAATTCATGCGAGCATATTAAAAACTTTCCTTTATGGCAGAAAACATTTTCTGACTCCCATGTGAAGGGAAAGTCATTAAGACCATTTTGGCATCGGGATCTACCTTACGTATCCTAGAAACTGTGAATATCAGCTTACTACCTACATTGATTAGCACTGCTTCTAGAATGCTTTTGTTATTGTTTTAAATCCTGAGGGTGAGAAAATGTGCAGTCTAGCATTGGGCATTAATTGCACCTTTAGTCTCTGCCTCCTTGTTATCAGATCTTAGAGAACTTCCTGTTTCTGATGACTCAGAAGTGCTGACTTCAGGAAGCCAAATTGATACTTTTGCCTACCGTTTTGTAAAACACTGTTCAATTGCATTATAACTATTGCAGTGGATTCCCTGGATGCATAAAGGGGGAAAAAAAAAAGATTAAAGTAATTTTTAAATGGTTTCCAGCTAGCTCAAAATTTCTTGACTTTCAGAATTTTAGACTATTAATAGAGCAATTCATAAAACTTGGATAAATTGACTGTTTTATTTACTTACAGATGTTTCAGAGTACATTCAAAATTTATTTCATCATTCCCGCATCTGAGATACTTGTGATTGTGTTTATAATGCATAATAAGGTAAACCAATAAAGTAATTTAATTAAATAATAATCTAATAAACTATTATAGAAACATGAAATATGAATAAGAGAGATTATTTCTATGAAAATTAAGCTGAATCACTGAGAAAGAATAAATAGGTCAATAAAAGCTGCTGTTAGATTAAATATGGTGAGATGTTTTTAGATGATTTAGGGGAAAAAATCACAAAACAGAAGTATTCTGTAGTCAGCTTTCTTGTCTAGTGTTCTTACTCCTCTTTAAAGGAAAATGGGGCTTGAGGATAAAGTTCCAATATAGAGGGCTTGTCTAACATGCACAAAACCCTGAGTTTGACCCCCACTATCATTTTAGAAAGACTAAAAAAGTAATCAAATCATTTCTAGCATAATAAAAGATAAATGACTAAAGGAAGATAATAAATGATGCATTAACCATGTATATATAGTCTATAAGAAAAAAATTTGAATCTTCAATTTTAAGACCAAAATTTGTAGAATGTTCTTGCTTTATCACTGAAGATTAGTGAATGAAGCTGCATATGTATATGCTTTAAATGTAAAAAAAAATATCTATATCCATCCATTTTGTAATTTGCTGCTTTAACTAATTTTTGAAAACAGATCATATTCCTGTATTGGTAATGTTGGAAGTTTTTACTCTAAGTATTCCATTTTTAAATATGAATGTGACTTTCGAAAACAAGTGAATCAAACTTTATGTTAAATTTTGTTTTAAACTTTGTTCAAATTACCTTACCCTAAATATTTTTTTCTATATTACACTTATAGATGACATTCAAAATACTTAAGAATTTCAGTCAGTCATATAAAACCTATATGGTCAGATGTATATTTTATGTACAGAATTACCATTTTAATAACTGAATAATTCATCAAATAGACCATGTGTTCATTCACCACAACACTACTCTTAGTGTTTGAACAGTGTTTTCTCTAATACTAATACTTTTTCCACAAGGATACACACCAACAACTTTCTATTATGACTCTGAAAGAAAATTCATTCTTTTATTTTATTTTAATTTATTTTTATTGTAAACAAATGGGATACATGTTGTTTCTGTTTGTACATGAAGTAACAGCATACCATTTGTGTAATCATACATTTACATAGGGTAATGATGTTTGATTCATTCTGTTATTTTTCCCTTCCCCCCACCCCTCCCACCCCTCTTTTACCTCTATACAGTCCGTCCTTCCAACATTTTTGCCCCCTTCCCACCCACCAATATGCCATAATTTTATTATTCTTCATAGCTGAGTAATATTCCATTGTGTATATATATATATATATATATATATATATATATATATATATATATAAAACACAGTTTCTTTATCCATTCATCAATTGAAGGACATCTAGGTTGGTTCCACAGTCTGGCTATTGTGAATTGAGCAGCTATGAACATTGATATGGCTGTATCTCTGTGGTATGCTGATTTTAAGTCCTTTGGGTATAGGCCAAGGAGTGGGACAGCCGGGTCAAATGGTGATTCCATTCCAAGTTTTCTAAGGAATCTCCACACTGCTTTCCAGAGTGGCTGCACTAATTTGCAACCCCACCAGCAATGTTTAGTGTACCTTTCTCCCCACATCCTCGCCAACACCTATTGTTGCTTGTATTCTTGATAATTGCCATTCTAATTGGGGTGAGATGGAATCTTAGGGTAGTTTTGATTTACATTTCTCTTATTACTAAAGATTGTGAACATTTTTTCATATGTTTGTCGATTGCTTCTATATCTTCTTCTGTGAAGTGTCCGTTCATTTCCTTTTCCCATTTGTTGATTGGACTATTTGTATTCTTGGTGTAGAGTTTTTTTAGTTCTTTATATATTCTGGAAATTAGTGCTCTATCTGAAGTATGAGTGGCAAAGATATTCTCCCACTCTGTAGCCTCTCTCTTTGCATTGCTGATAGTTTCCTTTGCTGAGCGAAAGCTTTTTAGTTTGAATCTATCCCAGTTGTTGATTCTCACTTTTATTTCTTGTGCTATGGGAGTCCTATTAAGGAAGTCTGATCTAAGCCAACAAGTTGAAGATTTGGACCTACTTTTTCTTCTATAAGATGCAGAGTCTCTGGTCTGATTTCAAGGTCCTTGATCTGTTTTGAGTTGATTTTTGTGCAGGGTGAGAGATAGGGGTTTAGTTTTATTCTGTTGCATAAGGATTTCCAGTTTTCCCAGCACCATTTGCTGAAGAGGCTATCTTTTCTCCATTGCATATTTTTGGCACCTTTGTCTAGTATGAGAAAATTGTATTTATTTGGGTTTGTGTCCATGTCCTCTATTCTGTACCATTTATCTACCTTTCTATTTTGGTGCCAATACCATGCCGTTTTTGTTACTATTGCTTTGTAGTGTTGAGAGCAGGGTGGTATCTGTGCTGCTAACTGTCTCAAGGACAAACAGGACTGCTGGGCCCCTGTGCTTACCAAGGTTGTTAAGAGATATTTGTCCGAGGAATGTGCAGTTGCCTGGAGACCTTATCCGTCAAGGACGAGAGCAGGGCCTAGCCCCGACTCAGCTCCTGAATAGTTCACCCCTTCCCTCCTCCCTTCTTCCTCTAGGACCGTCCAGTTCTGGCCGGACCCAATGAAAATCAAATAGATTGACCAGACCCAACCAGGGGAGGTTTAGCTGTTCGAATGTTAGCCAATTAGAAGAACACTGTAAAACTGCTTGCTTTTCCTTATAAAAACCCTGCTGACGAGGGCTCGGGGCCTCTCCTAGCGTCGTTGATTAAGGACGCAGAGGACCGGGTTCGAACTCGCTAATAAATGACTCTTTGCTGCTTGCATTGATCGTGGTCTCTGGTGGTCCTTGTGGGGTCTCAAGCCTTTGGGCACAACATATGGGGCCTCGTCCGGGATCCCCAAGCCCACCCAGACACCTGATCATAGAGTCATAAGTGACATCTTCCACCGGTGAGTAAGGCATTGCCGTGTGTTTTCTGGTCTGAATTGCCTGCAGGCTCTGGTTCTGGGCTGGCACAGTCCTGGCGGACGCGCTATAGGACCCCAGCAGGGTCTCGGGAGACGTCCCCTCGACCCATCTGGTGACATTTGTCACATCTGAGCAGTGGGTGCTGCATTCTGGCGAGTCATCGCATCTGGTGACATTATTGTCACATCTGAGCAGTGGGTACTGCATTCTGGTGAGTCATCGCATCTGGTGACATATTGTCACATCTGAGCAGTGGGTACTGCATTCTGGCGAGTCATCGCATCTGGTGACATTATTGTCACATCTGAGCAGTGGGTACTGCATTCTGGCGAGTCATCGCATCTGGTGACATTATTGTCACATCTGAGCAGTGGGTACTGCATTCTGGCGAGTCATCGCATCTGGTGACATTATTGTCACATCTGAGCAGCTTGTGCTGCACTCTGAGCGGCTTCAGTATTGCATTCGGACGACTGGCCGCATCTGGTTAACTCTTTGTCCCATTTGGGCTTTGTGTGGCACCTGGGAAACTACAAAATACCAGCTAGCCAATTTTTGATTTAGCATGCTACGTGTCTGTCTGTTTGTGTATTGTACTATATGGTCTTTACTCTTGCCTTCTATTAAATTCTTCATTGTGTTAATCCGATCTTAGGCTTAGGGATACTCATTGCAGGGTACTTTTACAGTCCTTCTCCTTGTTCCTGAGAGATTTGTTTACTCCAATCCCTCTAGGCAGAGAGCTCAGCAGCTCCATTCCTCAAAAGTAGTAAGAAATAATGTTTTGTGATCTTCTGCATTCAAACCTAACCTGATTTCTCAACCAGGAAAAAAAGGGTTAAAAAGTCCTGGGTAATCCTCCCTCCCCCTTCCCTGGCCTTCCTGAAGTCTGCATTGGAATGTAAACTGCAGCAGTCTCAGCGGGAAAGGGGGGGGTAACCTGAAGAAAAGAAAAAAAAAAAAAAAAGGTGTCCGTTTAAACTTCTGGGCTGGTACACAGAACTAACTTATTTTCTAGGATTCTTCGTTTGTTTTGTTTTTCTTTAATGCTGTATTTTTGAGCTCATAATTTTGATCTTGCATACCTAGGTTAATGATTTTTTTTTTGATCAGTTCTATTTTTTATTCAACTAGAGTTTTTGAACATCTGTTACATTGCAATGGAGATAAAGTTACAAGGTCTTATCAAAACTGAGCGCTCCTAAAATTAAAATTTAAAAATGGATCCAAATACTTTTATTCACGTGATTTAAAGGTTCAATTCAAATTGGGTAAACTAATAAAAGTAAAATGTCTATGAAAATAACTCATAAGTCTCTAGGTGGTCAAACTAATGGAATGTTGATGTTAAACAATGTCTAATATCAATTGTTTCTAGGACTTTTCTTCAACAGGAAAAAGACAGCAAATACTGTTCAGGACACCTGCCTGCTTTCTTGGTTTTTACAAAATAAGTGAATTAGAGTTAACATGTATGGGATTACTCAAATGTGTTTGTTGGTAACATCTGATTAATTTGCAAAATTAAAATGCTCATTGTTAAATAACATCAAGTACTCTTAACCCCTCAAATTCCATGGGGCATCATACTTAAACATTATTGGCGTTTTCATAGGTTGGTAAATTAAAAAGAGTTTAAAATTGCTTTGTGTCATTACTAAAAACAAGGTTATTAAGAGTTATGTTCTAACAGATAAAACCTCAACTCGGAGAGTGAGTGTTCCATCTGCTCCCTTACCACTTCCCCCTGCTCCCCCTCCAGTTCTGCAAAGCTCCAAGGAGCTCTTAGACTTGGATTTAGAGCTACCATCTCCCCTTTCACTGTGTTTCAGTTAGAGTTGTTTCAGAATGTGAACAGAAAGGGGTCAACAGGTAGGGAAGAGAAAATAAAAGGTTCTGGGTCTGAAAATATATTTAATAAAAAAAAAAAAAAGAGAAAATGTTTCTGGGTAAGAAAGTGCCTGTGTGATGGAATACATGAGGGTCTAAGTAAGTGCTAAGAAAGTCTGTGTGTAACTAAGTTGGTTGTATGTATGTAAAACAGCTAAAGCTATTAAAGGTTTTTCCTAAGGTGAAATACTAACGTGTTGATATAAACCAAAGTTTAATCTACATGGTAAAATGGCAAGGATTTCTTAGAAACACTAATTTACTCTTAACTTTGTGTCTATTAAGTTTTATTTTTTTAAAACAATTAGTCTTAAAAATTGGGGTTTATACAATTATGGTTAAACAACTGTTAAGAGTATTGTACTGTGTTACAGAGTCTAAATTTTTCTTTAAAAACTGAATTTAGTAAGAAAGTGTCAAGGTAACTGTGAAATGGTCACTCCTTGTATATTAAATGTATTCATATTTTCCAGGTATACAAGTTTTTAAAGCAGGAAATCTGTCAAGCTGCTATTCTCCAGAATAAACTTGTCTGTACTGGTAATATTAAACTTAAAGAGTAAATTTTATTGGGGATTTACTTCTATCATTTAATGTTCTATTATGGGACATATTATCAGTAAGGTATATGTAAAATTGGTTACTTATTTCACTGAGATAAAAATTTAAATGTAAATGTATATCTAAAAGTTAGTGACAGCCTGATTTGTTTAAAGGTTCATATTGTAGAAGGTAAAAGCATTTTGCTACACAAAAGAAAAGTTAAAAGCTCTCTCAGCCTTTCTTTGATTGATTCCTGTTCTGGATATAATGTTAGACTGTGTTAACTAATATTCATAGGGACTCAGAAATCAATATATGTAAACTTCTTAAAATGACATTTAAGAAAGAGTGTAATGCTCAATAGCAAAAATGGGACAACAATGACTGAGATTGGGGTCCCTGACTTCATGACTGTAGCATGCCTGGTGCCTGGGAGTGTTCCTGTGTAGGAGCACAAGATGCCTAACTGCTGTGGCAGTAGCCTCCCTGGGGAGGCTCTGTACAGGAGTCCTATCAGCTCCTACATTGATATCAGGCACACAGCTCTTGGGCAGAAAGAAATTGTTTTGCTAGATAACCAGTGTTTCATCAGTTCCCTTCTCTAGTTCCTGCCCACCTTACAGTAACTTTGGACAGTGGACTTCTTTGAGAGCTACACAGAGTTCCTAACATTGCACTTTGCAGTTGTGGGAAAAAGTTGCATAGATGGTCTAGTCTCTGTAACTCTCCTGAAAACAAAGAATAATGCTTACATAGTCTTTAACTTAATAATAAGACATGTATAAATGTTGCTAACATAACTTTTTAGATCTGCATTTCCATCAGAGAACAGAGTTCCATCTGATCTCAGTTTAATCTTCAAAATCTGTGTTTATAAACCTTTATTTTCTAATACTCCTTTGACCCTCACTGAACTTGAAAATTTGGTCATGCTGGTCATGACAAAAGGGGCAAAAATTAGTTTTAGGATTAGAACATTTTACTTAAGACTTGTGAAGAGCCCTGCCTTATCTGAGATAAGGCTCTGCCTCACCCTGCTACATATTAGAATGACTCCAAAGTAAGCCAGACTTTAACTCATTTAAAGTTGTGCTCAAAAATTTTATGTTTGTTGTAAAGATTACTGTGATCTCAAACAGGGTATATAATGTAGAACTCAGCCAAAATTCAAGATAACTATTATACAAGCTAAATATGTTTTTACTCTTGCTAATTTCATTTTGTAAAACTGTTGCCTGTTACTATTTTGCAGAAGTAGCTGCTTCCAGAACACGCAACCTAGGTAACTTGTGATAATAAGCCATCACCTAACAGATAGTGGTAACAAATACCAGAACAGATAGTAGTAACTTCCAGTACTAATGCAGACTCCAGTTAGATAAAAGGGTAAATAACTGCAAAGTTATGGACATTGAATTTAAAGCCCAGTACTCTTACTTTATGACTGGTGAAACTGGCTTGCTGGATGATTAAGATCAAACTTAAAGATTGGAATTAAATACAGAAGGCAAGATAGGCCAGTATTTGAATCTTTTGTCCTCAGTCAGCCTGAACCCACGAACAAGAGAACTTCTCTAAGGAGCTTTGCAACTCTGTGTCACACAACCTCCTGATCAAGGAGATTGTTGAGACTAGAGGATGAAAATCGCTCAGTGCATCTGCTGCAGAGGAGGGTCATGGAAAAAAAAAAGAGACATCCCTAATGCTTCCAAAGGAAGTCACCTCATCAAGGAGACCCTGCCTAACCAATGGCACTGGTGGAGCTAAGAAGCTGCTCTTAAGTTCTCTACGAGTGGCCCCTGTGGGAACTCAGCTGACTCTTTAACAAGACAGGAACCAGGTCAATTTGACCAACCTGATGTTAGACACCCAGCAAAACAGTTAAAACCAAAATATAACCATTCTTGGGCATTTAAGAGAAATAACAGTTAAATGTAACTTAAGATGTACACTTGTGTTAGTCCACTAGAATAAAAACTGGAAGCTACAAATGAAAGAAAGATTCTTCAGCAAATGTGCCTGATAACTATCAAGAGAAACTGCCAGAGTCAGAAGTTTTTAGTCAGTTTAAGGCCTACAGACCTTCCTAAGCTATACAGGTAGACTTGATCTATGTTTGCTCGTATGATTACCTAGCCCTAAGTAACAGAAGTATAGAGCTCTCTACTAAACACAGGTTATACCAATAAAGGAATATTTTACAAAAATCAGATGACATTAAGTAGCTTAACTATATTTTTGGGGATATCTATGACATTAAAAGTTACATGTTGTGTTTACATTCCTGATAACCTGGACAATGTTAAAGTTCTCAAATAAAGGCCTTGTCCTTTCCAGCCTTTGCTAGGTCTAGTTATGGGAACAATTTCTCAGTTCTTCCACCTCCTGGTGAGAGATTAACTTCTGTCATTTTCATGATACTCAGTGGCATGCTCCAGATGCTGCAACATTTACTTTGTACTAATTTCATTTCAGTACTCATGTCTTTTTGTTCTTCTATCATAGAAGCACCTACCCCCAGATGAGTTTACAGCCTGCTCTTCCCCAACCAGACTTCTACCTTGGACCCCTCAGTTGACCCGATTTTAAAAAGGGAACTCCAAACTGCTTGCCCCACGCTGCCCACTTCCAGCTCGAAGAAGTCAGATTGGTCATCGCCCATTTTCCCTACAGCAGTGAAGGAGTTCCTAGTATTAGAGGGGTAAATGAAGTCAGAATAAAGACAGGTAGTTAGTGTAGAAATAGGGAATCGGGTCAATTTGAGGAAATGAAGCCATGAAGCCATCTGCCTTTGGAAGTTGGAGACTGCCCCTGGAAGAATAAAATGTCAAGGATCTCCGGAGCTCATTAATTACCAAATTTACCTGACTTTAAAGACTGTAAGCAAGGAGGTCTATGTGCAGCTCTGGGAGAAAAATGTTGGTTTTATGCTAATCATTCTGGAGTAGTGAGGGAATCCATGGCAAAAGTCAGAGAAGGACTAACAAACAGAAAGAAAGAATGGGAAAATAGTCAGAACTGGTTTGAATCCTGGTTCAATTTTTCCCCTTGGTTAACTACTCTGGTGTCCACTACAGTGGGACCCCTAATATTGTTGTTACTAGCTTTAACTATAGGACCTTGTATAATCAATAAGTTAATTGCTTTTGTTAAAGATAAAATAAATACAGTACAGCTAATGGTGCTAAAGGCCCAATATCAGCCCATTAAGCAGCAAGAATTAGAACAGTAGAGACCCAAGATTGGCTCTCTAAATGTTCTTGGAAAGGGGGGATGTTGAGAGCAGGGTGGTATCTGTGCTGCTAACTGTCTCAAGGACAAACAGGACTGCTGGCCCCTGTGCTTACCAAGGTTGTTAAGAGATATTTGTCCGAGGAATGTGCAGTTGCCTGGAGACCTTATCCGTCAAGGACGAGAGCAGGGCCTAGCCCCGACTCAGCTCCTGAATAGTTCACCCCTTCCCTCCTCCCTTCTTCCTCTAGGACCATCCAGTTCTGGCCGGACCCAATGAAAATCAAATAGATTGACCAGACCCAACCAGGGGAGGTTTAGCTGTTCGAATGTTAGCCAATTAGAAGAACACTGTAAAACTGCTTGCTTTTCCTTATAAAAACCCTGCTGACGAGGTCTCGGGGCCTCTCCTAGCGTCGTTGATTAAGGACGCAGAGGACCGGGTTCGAACTCGCTAATAAATGACTCTTTGCTGCTTGCATTGATCATGGTCTCTGGTGGTCCTTGTGGGGTCTCAAGCCTTTGGGCACAACAGTAGTATAGTTGACATTCTGGTATTGTGATACCCCCTGCTTCATTCTTCCTGCTAAGGATTGCTTTAGCTATTCTGGGTTTTTTATTCTTCCAGATGAATTTCATGATTGCTTGCTCTCTATTTCTGTAATGTATGCCATTGGGATTTTAATTGGAATTGCATTGAATCTGTATAGTACTTTTGGTAGTATGGCCATTTCGACAATATTAATTCTGCCTATCCAAGAACATGGGAGATCTTTCCATCTACTAAGGTCTTCCTCGATTTCTTTCTTCAATGTTTTGTAGTTTTCATTGTAGAGAACTTTTACCTCTTTGGTTAGATTGATGCCTGAGTATTTTTTTTTTTTGAGGTTATTGCAAATGGAGTTGTTTTCCTCATTTCCCTTTCAGCTGTTTCTTTGCTTGCATATAAAAATGCTTTAGATTTATGCATGTTTGTTTTATAGCCTGCTATTTTGCTGAATTCATTGATGAGGTCTAGAAGTTTTCTGGGGAGTTTTTTGGATCCTGTAAATATAGAACCATGTCATCAGCAAATAGTGACAGCTTAAGTTCCTCTTTTCCTATTTGTATCCCTTTAATGTCTTTAGTCTGCCTAATTGCTCTGGTTAGAGTTTTGAGGACAATGTTGAATAGAAGTGGTGAAAGAGGACATCCCTGTCTTGTTCCTGTTTTTAAAGGGAATGGCTTCAGTTTTTCCCCATTAAGAATGATGTTAGCATGGGCTTAGCATAAATAGCCTTTAGCATGTTCAAGTATGTTCCTACTATCCCTATTTTTTCTAGTGTTTTGAGCATGAAGGGGTGTTGTATTTTGTTAAACGCTTTTTCTGCGTCAATTGAAATAATCATATGATTCTTTTTTTTTTTTTTTTTGCGGTGCTGGGGATTGAACCCAGGGCCTTGTGCTTGCAAGGCAAGCACTCTACCAACCAAGCTATATCTCCAGCCCATCATATGATTCTTATCCTTAAGTCTATTGACATGATGGTTTACATTTATTGATTTACCAATGTTAAACCATCCTTGCATTCCAGGGATGAACCCCACTTGATCGTGTTGTACGATTTTCTTAATATGCTTTTGGATACGGTTTGCCAATATTTTGTTAAGGATCTTTGCATCTATATTCATCAAGGATATTGGTCTAAAATTCTCTTTCCTTGATGTGTCTTTTCCCAGTTTGGGTATGAGTGTGATATAAGCTTCATAGAATGAGTTTGGTAGGGTACCCTCTTTTTTTATTTCCTGGCAACTTATACTAGATTTCTCATCAATTCTTACCTGAAAATGGTGGATTCTTCCCATCTGAAATACAAGTACTTATTTAGCGTGAGGGCTCCGCACCTATTATTGGTTTAAGTAATTTCCTGTCCTCCATTTGGTCCTTTCTTCGGGTGATTATTAACATGCTTGATCACCCAGATGTATCCTTTACATCTTTTTCCATCATGACTTCAAGATTGATATTTCTGCTACCTCCTTTTCCAAAATAACTATTTTAGATGCAACTGAAAATGGCAATCATTTTTAATTAAAAAAAGAAGATTTTCTTCTTGTTGTTGGACCTCAATCTGTTTATATGTGCTTATAATTTTTCTTGTTAAACTAGATGCTGCTAGTTTCTCTCAGAAAATCTACTTGATTTTACAGTCTATGGCCTCTAGATCACCCTAAATTTGTTATCTTCTTTGTGATAAAAGGTAAGTCTATAAGTGGCAGTAAGTCCTCAAGTAGTGGAAGACAAAATCTTCCATATCCCTGTGGACCATCAGTGTAGTGGCAGGATGATGGGCATCTTCAATAGAGGGCAGAAGAAAGTCACACTGAGCCCCAGTTTTCTTACACGGTCTGACCTAAAAGAGTAAGAAAATTTTTGTTTAGCCTTCAGACTTTTTCTTTTGCATTTCCTTAAAGTGTGAAATATTTTGATATAAACATACATAGTGAAATAATTACTACAATTACCAATTAACATATCCATCATCTCAAATACTCTTCACTAGTGATAAGAATGATAAGAGCACCTAAAATCTATTCTTTTAGTCTATTTCCAGGATACAATACCATATTATTAGTTATAGTTCTGATGTCAAATGTTTAATCTCCAAATTTACTATAACTTTGTAACTTCAGCCATTATATTCACATTCCACTCTAGCTCCCACTTTCAGTAAATGCCATTTTATTCCTCTTTTTGGGTTTCCAACTTTTTCTATAGATTCCACATTTAAGTGACATCATGCATTATTTTTCTTTCTGTATGTGGTTTAATTCACTTAGCATAATGTCGTTTAGGTTCACTCATGTTGTTACAAATGGCTGATCTCCTTCCTTTATAAGACTGAAAAATATACTAATTATATTTATATTTATATATATATATATAAATACATGTTATATTATATAATACATATCAGATAAAATACACATACACATAAATAGAAATGTATGTAAATTGTACATTTATATACATATAATTTATATATACAAATTAGACCACAATTTCTTTATCCAGTCCTCTGTTGGTAGGCTTGGATTGTTTCTACACCCTGGCTATTGTGAATAATGGCACAGTGAACACACCAGATTCTTTTCCCTTCTGTATACACCTAGAAAAGAGATTGCTGGGTTCCATTGTTCTATTGTTAATTTGAGAGGAACTTCCATACTGTTTTCCATGTTGGCTGCACAAATTTACATTTACACCAACATTGTACAAAGTTTGCTTTTCTTCACAACCTCAACATTTATTGCCTCTTATCTTTTTTGATAATAACCAGTCTAACAAGTATGAAGTAATATATCATTGTGGTCTTGATTTGCATTTTCCTGATGATTAGTAGTGATGACTTCCTTTTTAGTCAACAATTGGCCATTCATATATTTTCTTTAGAAAAATGTCTATTAGGTTCTTTGCCCATTTTTAATTGGATTATTTGCTTTTATTTGCTATTGAGTAGTGTGGCTCCTCATATATTTTGGATATTAATCTCCTACTAGATAAATGGTCTATAAACATTTCCTTCCAGTCCATGGTCTGACTTTCCAGTTTGCTGATTCTTTGTTGTATAGAAGTTTTATGGTGGATGTAGTCCTACTTCTTTCCTCTTGCTTTTTGCCTGTGCTTTAGGTGTCCTATCAAAGAAATCTTTGCCTAGACCAACTTGCTTTTCCTATTCTATCCTCTGAGAGTACTTAAGGACTGCTGAAGTCAGACAAGTTTACAGAAAACTGATATTAACCCTCTCTCAAGATTCTGTGGGTGTTATGTTCAGATCCTCTTCCTGGAGTGCTCTGACTTTTTGTCTCATGGAGAGAAAAAACAGTTATGGTCCAGATTCCCCCAGAGGCTAAGACTGAATTTCTGCTAACCCAGCAGTTACTTGACTGGAAGTTACTGAATTAGACTTGAGAGTGGAAGCAAAAAAGCACAGAGCCATGATTTCAACCTATTTCTGCAATGAACGAAGTGGTATTTTGGAACAGAAGAACTGGAGAGATGTAAAGAGGAGAAATGGGCAGTGTTTACCAATGACTGTAGGTAGGGAATAAGGGAGAAGACTTGAGGATAATCAAAGACTTCTAAAATTTTGAAAATTCTCATTACATCTGATTTCTTGATTACATTTAGTCACTAAACTCATTGCTACTAGATTTTCTGTGGTCCATACATTCTTTGAACTACACATCTTTGAAGGGGTAAAATAACTGTAATCATTGTATTTAAAAGAGAAGGATATTTAAAAATCTTTTTATCTACAGGTTTACTTTCAGTCAGGAACATCCCAACTCTAGTATCTAAATACACCCCAACATCAGTCCTATCATTTTGTTGCCTCTTTGGCTACTGTCAACTGAGAATCTGAAAATAATACTATTGGCATAAAAATCAATCCCAATTTGAGGTTGAGAGGTTTTGTTTTTGTTTTTGTTTTTAACTTCAGATAAAGATGTACACTGTGACACATCATGATAAATTGCTTGGCATAGTGGTACTCAGAGTGCAATTTTATAAATCTAGCATCAGCACTTCAAAGTGTACTTTCAGATTGGGTTAATAAAGTCAACTGAGGGGGTGATCCAAGATGGCAGACTAGAGGGTGACTGCATCTCCAGTCACTCCAGAACTCAGGATTCAAGAAGGGGAGGCATTGAGAGACTCGGACTAAAATAGAGCAAGGGATGAGTCTCCCCGACCTGGTGAAGCTCGGCCTGGGCGGCAGGCCTGGATAGAAGTGGCTTATCAGAGCAGAGCAGGGCAGCTAGAATCTTCCCCAGGCAGCCCTGCGCACTCTGGCGGTGGGTTCCTCCCACATGGCCAGCTTCTCCAGCTTTTCAGAGCAGGCCCACCAGAGAGAGACTTTCTGAACAGAACCAGCTCCAAGTCCTGGGGCCAGCGATTGAGCTCTGGCCCGCAAGTGGCTTCAGGGAAAAGGACAGGGCAGCCAGAGACATCCCAAAGCAGCCCGGCCCCCTCCGGCAGGAGTCGCCTTTCAAGGCTAGCTTCTCGGAGAAGACAGCTCAGTGAGAGCCTTTCTACACAGAGCCAGCCACAAGCCCCCGAGCCAACGGAGAGCTCCAACCCACAAGCAGCCTCTGGGATCAGGGCAGGGCATCCAGAGACTTCTCCAGGCAGCCCTGCCTCTCCGGCCAAGGCTCTTTCCACGGGGCGATCCAAGATGGCGGACTAGAGGGTGACTGCACCTCCTATCACTCCAGAGCCCAGGATTCAAGAAGGGGAGGCATTGAGAGACTCGGGCTAAAATAGAGCCACGGTGAGTCTCCTCCACCGGGTGAAGCTCGGCCTGGGTGGCAGGCATGGATAGGGGTGGCTTATCAGAGCAGGGCAGGGCAGTTAGAGTCTTCCCAGGTAGCCCTACACACTCCAGCAGTGGGCTCCTCCCACACAGCCAGCTTCTCGGAGCAGGACCCCCAGTGGGAGCCTTTCCGCACAGAGCCAGCTCCAAGCCCTGGAACCAGTAGCGGTCTAGGGGCAGCTTTCTTTGGAAGCACTGCATTATCAAGTTCCTCCAAGACTTCAGGCTACTGATGACTGGGAGGTGATACACTGAAAATCTACAGGGACACTATAAACCAATAGAGGAAATCTGCAATATCTCAGAGTCCCACTGACATTTGACAAATATGAGAAAACAAGGGAAGAAAATGTCCCAAACAAACCTAGACACTATCAATAAAACCCAATGACAGCACAGCAGAAGAACTGTCAGAAAGGGAGTTCAGAATGTACATAATTAAAACAATCAGAGAAGCAAATGAAGAGATGAAAGAGCAAATGCAGGCATTAAATGATCGCACCAATCAACAGTTAAAAGACCAAATACAGGAAGCAAGAGATCATTTCAATAAAGAGTTAGAGATACTGAAAAAAAAAAAAAAACAGAAATCCTTGAATGAAGGAAACAATAAACAAAGTTAAAAACTGCATAGAAAGCATAACCAATAGGATAGAACACCTGGAAGACAGAACCTCAGACTTTGAAGACAAAATATTTAATCTTGAAAACAAAGTTGGCCAAACAGAGAAGATGGTAAGAAATCATTAACAGAATCTCCAAGAATATGGAATATCATGAAAAGGCCAAATTTAAGAATTATTGGGGTGGAGGAAGGCTGAGAGAAACAAACCAAAGGAATGAACAATCTATTCAATGAAATAATATCAGAAAATTTCCCAATCTGAAATGTGAAATGGAAAATCAACTTCAAGAGGCTTATAGGACTCCAAATACACAAAATTACAACAGACCCACACCAAGGCACATTATTATGGAAATGCCTAACATACAAAATAAAGAAATAATTTTAAAGGCTGTGAGAAAAAGAATCAAATTACATTCAGGGGAAAACCAATAAGAATATCAACAGATTTTTCAATCAAGACCCTAAAAGCTAGAAGGGCCTGGAACAACATTTACCAAGCCCTGAAAGAAAACGGATGCCAACCAAGAATCTTATACCCAGCAAAACTTACTTTCAGATTTGACAAGGAAATAATATCCTTCCATGATAAACAAAAGCTAAAGGAATTTACAAAAAGAAATCTGGCATTACAGAACATTCTCTGCAAAATATTCCATGAGGAAGAGATGAAAAACAATGATACATATCAGCAACAGGAGGTGCTAGCCTAAAGGAATAGTCATATAAAGGAGAAACCAAATCATGTCAAAAAACAAAAATGAGTCAAATGACTGGGAATACAAATCATATCACAATAATAACCCTGAATGTTAATGGCCTGAACTCATCAATCAAAAGACAAAAACTGGCAGATTGGATTAAAAAGAAAAATCCAACAATATGCTGCCTGCAAGAGACTCATCTCATAGAAAGAGATACCCATAGACTAAAGGTGAAAGGATGGGAAAAAACATACCATGCACACGGACACAGCAAAAAAGCTGGAGTATCCATCCTCATTTCAGATAATGTGGTCATCAAGCCAAAACTAGTCAGAAGGGATAAAGAAGGACATTATATGCTGCTTAAGGGAAGCATAAATCAGCAAGACATAACAATCATAAATATCTATGCCCTGAACATTGGCTCATCCATGTACGTCAAACAGATCCTTGTCAATTCCAGAAATCAAATAGACCACAACACAATAATACTAGGTGATTTTAACACACATCTCTCACCACTGGATACATCTTCCAAACAAAAATTGAATAATGAAACCATAGATCTCAATAACACAATCAACAATTTAGACTTAACCGACATATATAGAATATACCATCCAACAAAGAACAAATACACTTTCTTCTCAGTAGCACATGGATCCTTCTCTAAAATAGATGATATTTTTTGCCACAAAGCTACTGTTAGCAAATACAAGAAGATAGAGATACTGCCTTGTACTCTATCAGATCATAATGGATTGAAATTAGAAATAAATGACAGAATAAAACACAGAAACTTCTCCAATACCTGGAGATTAAATAATACACTGTTATATGATGAATGGATAACAGAAGACATCAGGAGGGAAATAAAAAAATTCGTAGAAGTAAACGAGAACAAAGACACATCATATCAAAATCTCTGGGACACTATGAAAGCAGTATTAGAGGAAGATTTATTTCATGGGGCGCATTCAACATAAGAAGTAGAAATCAACAAATAAACGACTTAACACTACAGCTCAAAGCCCTAGAAAAAGAAGAGCAGACCAACACAAAAAGTAGTAGACACAGGAAATAGTTAAAATCAGAGCCAAAATCAACTAAATTGAAACAAAAGAAACAATAGGAAAAATTAACAAAATAAATAGTTGGTTCTTTGAAAAAATAAACAAAATTGATAAACCCTTAGCCACACTAACAAAGAGAAAGATGGAGAAAACTCAAATTACTAAAATTCAGAATGAACAAGGAAATATCACAACAGACACGACTGAAATACAAAACATAATTAGAAGCTATTTGAAAATCTATACTCCAACAAAACAGAAAACCTCGAAGACATCAACAAGTTTCTAGAGACATATGAATTACATAAACTGAACGAGAAGGATATACACACATTAAATAAATCAACTTCAAAAATGAAATAGAAGAGGTCATAAAAAGTCTACCAACAAAGAAAACTCTGGAAACAGATGGGTTCTCAGCTGAGTTCTACAAAACCTTTAAAGAAGAGCTCATTCCAATACTCCTCAAAGTATTCCATGAAATAGAAGAGGAGGGAACCCTCCCAAACTCATTCTATGAAGCCAATATCACCCTGATACCTAAACCAGACAGAGACACATCGAGGAAAGAAAATTTCAGACCAATATCCTTAATGAACATCGACACAAAAATTCTTAACAAAATTTTAGCAAATTGCATACAAAAATATATTAAAAAGATAGTTCACGACGATCAAGTGGGTTTTATCCCAGGGATGCAAGGTTGTATCCACATCCGGAAATCAATAAATGTCATTCACCATATCAACAGACTTAAAGTTAAGAATCACATGATTATTTCAATAGATGCAGAAAAAGCATTTGATAAAATACAGCATCCCTTCATGCTCAAAACACTAGAAAAAATTGGGACAGTGGGAACATTCCTTAACATTATAAAGGCCATCTACGCTAAGCCCATGGCTAATATCATTCTAAATGGTTAAAAACTGAAAGCGTTTCCCCTAAAAACTGGAACAAGGCAGGGATGCCCTCTTTCACCACTTCTATTCAACATCGTCCTTGAGACTCTAGCAAGAGCAATTAGACAAACCAAAGAAATTAAAGGGATACAAATTGGAAAAGAAGAACTCAAACTATCCCTGTTCACTGATGACATGATTATATATTTAGAGGCACCTGGAAATTCCACCAGAAAACTTTTAGAACTAGTAAGTGAATTCAGTAAAGTAGCAGGTTACAAGATCAATGCTTATATATCCAATGCATTTTTATACATATGTGATGAATCTTCAGAAAGAGAAATTAGGAAAACTATCCCATTCAGAACAGCATCGAAAAAAATAAAATACTTGGGATTCAATCTCACAAAAAATGTGAAACACCTCTACAATGAGAACTACAGAGCACTAAAGAAAGAAAATAAAGAAAACGTTAGAAGATGGAAAGATCTCCCATGTTCTTGGATAAGCAGAATTAATATTGTCAAAGTGGCCATACTACCTAAAGTGCCATACAGATTCAATGCGATTCCAATTAAAATCCCAATGATGTACCTTGCAGAAATAGAGCAAGAAATTATGAAATTCATCTGAAGAATAAATAACCCAGAATAGATAAAGCAATCCTCAGTAGAAAGAGTGAAGCAGGGATATCACAATAGCAGATCTTCAACTCTACTACAAAGCAATAGTAACAAAAACGGCATGGTATTGGTACCAAAATAGACAAGTAGATCAATGGTACAGAATCGAGGACACGGATGCAAACCCATATGGGAAAACCGGAAAACCATATGCAACAGAATGAAATTAAACCCCTATCTCTCACCCTGCACAAAATTCAGCTCACAATAGATCAAGGACCTCGGAATCAGACCAGAGACCCTGCATCTTATAGAAGAAAAAGTAGGTCCAATCCTGCAACTTGTTGGCTTAGGATCAGACGTTCTTAACAAAACTCCCATAGCACAAGAAATAAAAGCAAGAATCAACAACTGGGATAGTTTCAAACTAAAAAGCTTTCTCTCAGCAAAGGAAACTATCAGCAATGCAAAGAGAGAGCCTACAGAGTAGGAGAATATCTTTGCCACTCCTACTTCAGATAGAGTGCTAATTTCCAGAATCTATAAAGAACTCAAAACACTCTACACCAAGAATACAAATAATCCAATCAACAAATGGGCTAAGGAAATGAACAGACACTTCACAGAAGAAGATATACAAGCAATCAACAGATATATGAAAAAATGTTCAACATCTCAAGTAATAAGAGAAATGCAAATCAAAACTACCCTAAGATTCCATCTCACCCCATTTAGAGTGGCAATTATCAAGAATATAAGCAACAACAGGTGTTGGTGAGGATGTGGGGAAAAAGGTACACTCATACATTGCTCATGGGGTTGCAAATTAGTGCAGCCACTCTGGAAAGCAGTATGGAGATTCCTCAGAAAGCTTGGAATGGAACCACCATTTGACCCAGCTATCCCACTCTTGGCCTATACCCAAGGGACTTAAAATCAGCATACTACAGAGATACAGCCACATCAATGTTCATTGCTGCTCAATTCACCATAGCCAGATTGTGGAACCAACCTAGATGCCCTTCAGTTGATGAATGAGTTAAGAAACTATGGCATATATATACAATGGAATATTACTCCGCCATGTAGAATGATAAAATTATGGCATTTGCAGGCAAATGGATGAAATTGGAGAATATCATGCTAAGTGAGATAAGCCAATCTCAAAAAATTAAAGGACGAAAGATCTTGCTGATAAGCGGATGAGGACATATAATGGGGTGTGGGAAAGGTTAGCGTTAAGATTAGGGTTAGGTTTAGGGTTAGGGATAAGGAGGGTGGTAAGAATGGAGGAAGGAAGGACTGTATAGAGGGAAAAGAGGCGTGGGAGGGGTTGGAGGGGTGGGAGGGAAGGGAAAAAAAATTACATGGCATGTTAAAAGGCTTGTTAAACTGTTTGATAGGTGAATTAAAGTCTTCATTTGATTTCAGCTTTCTTTAAACCCAACTGCCCTTGGATATGTTCCTCCTCTTCCTTAGATGCGGAAGAAAATGGGGGCTGGCACCAGGATTGGGGGTGGGACAAATAGTAATGATACTGCATGAGGCTTTTGCGATCTGTGATCTGTAACTCAGGAGGAAGCTTTATACCTGTCAAGGAAAATTTCAAGTTTGGGTCTCAAACCCAAACCAGAGTTTATGGAAGCAGAGACTTCAAGAAACCAGGAAGCAAACAACAAGAGAAGAGAATTGCCTGCATCTCAAGACAATTCTGACTTATGGAGTGATGAGCAAGGGAGAGAGGATGGTGGAAAAGCTAAATTGAAATCATTATACCTTTTACAGAAATCTTTATACCTGGATATTGACAAATCTTTAATATTCCATGATAAGATTCATACTAATAAAGGTCAAAATAACAGAGTCGAGATAGCATGTGGACTAAATTGGTTTTGTTTCCAGCTTTCCTGGGTATAATTAAATCTTTATAAAGATATGTAAACTGTAATTGCATACTTTCCCCTTTGTTTCTAATTCTAGATGTGAGAGGCAAAAACCTTACCCAAAGTTAAAATGGACCTTATAGAAATCTAAATATTTTTATGCTGCTCCTTGAAGTTTTGAAATCTGAATTAATGGGAAGCCATTTATTTTAACCGCCTACTTTCTCTACTCTCAGTCAAGTTTTACCAATTTCTTCAGCCATTAAACTGCTTTTACCCAATGGCGAAAATATTCATAAATAATATCTTAAGACCAAAAAGCTGAAAAATAAATGCTCTTGCCCATGGCCCTAAGATCTACTCTCCATTAAAACTAATATTGATCTTAATGTAATCACGTTAGAGGCCAGACATCCTTTGATCAATGGCGTCTAGGTGGCTATCAGAGTAGCAGTTGGGAGCACAGAGATAACAGCAGTGATGGTGACCAGTCTCAGAGCCAGGTTCTAAAGTACATCAAAAAAGCAATGACAAAGACAAGATAAAAGGGCAGAGACTGTGGTCTGCAGCAGTCTGAGTCCTATAATTCGAGCATCTATGTCCCAATAGCATGATTTGCTTTGAGGAAACCAAACCAAAAAGAATAGGAATCGGTTAGTCAAGCAATTAAAAAAGAAGAATTTCCTGCATTGCCACCTGGTATAAAGATTTCAAAGTTTCTAAATTAGAAGTCTAAATCTGAAGCATTCTAGAAGTCAAAATCACTTGCAAACCATTAAGGACGAATTGATATTCTAATACAGCAGCATCACGTTAGAAGCAGTTTCTGTTCCTTTGAGAACTTGTCTTGTCATCAAATTCTGGCACTAAAGATTAGCAAACTTAAGAAAGGTTTAGTAATTATAAGCTTCTAATTGCACACCTGGTTCTGATGAGATGATGTCGTCATTCTGAGACTGAGCAAATATTTTGAAAAGTCTCTAGCAGGGGTCTGCATAGAAGAGGATTTTGTTTGTAATCACAGTCCTAACTCAGAAAATATTTTATTAAAGTATTTGATAAAACCATGCAATATCAGTATGCTTGCTCTGCCTTTTCATAAACAAAAGCCTCATACCATAGCAAGCAGTCATGCATAGACAACCAGTGGGCTTTGTACTATGCATTCTTTTAAATATTTTCTCTGAAGTAACATTTCTAAGCTGTGTGTTTCCAACAAGATACTAATAGATGTTCTGTGAGGAGGAAAAAGGGTTTACATAGTCGACTAAGCTTGGGGCTGACTGGTGAAACAAACTTAAATAGATTTCTTAATTACAGGATTTCTCCTGAGCATTAAGCCTCTCACCGAAGAAGAGGCAACATTTAGCATCAGTTAAGTCCTTTCTTTCTTTTTTTTTTCCCCAACACAATTTTTATCTTTCAGACTTAATCCAGATAGAAAGTAAGAACATCTTTAAAAGACAATAAGAAGAAATAGATTTTCTAGTGGGATTAGTGAGCCTTCATGAGTCTTTTGGACCTGTATTACAGACACATGATGCTTGAAGGAACTTAGTTCCACAAGCCAACTCTTCCTAGTGACTAGCTTCCCACCGATGCTGGATGAGGAAACTTTATTTGAGTGTCTGACACAGGATGCCAGAATCAAACTTGTTTTATGTTGCTAGTGAATATCACCTTTATTCTGTCACCAGAATAAAGGTGATAGTAGTGGAGGTATAACATTGCCATCGCTCCCTTTCTGGCTATGAGTGATTTAGGAAAGGGAAGTATAAGAGTATAACACTATATTGGTCCCAAGGGAGGTAGCCTATCAAATTGGCAACCACATTCCCGTTGGGTTGAATAAGCATATTCTTAGGAAAGCAAGCTGCTTGGTATCTATGACTTCAAATACACCTCGAACATTAGGTTTTCTTATTTTGAAAGTGTTACCTTGTTGTAGAAGGAACCTTGAGAATGGATGAGAAGCCAGGACTGCCTCCAGCTGTTTTCTGAGGTCTTTACCAAGGAAGTCCATCAGGACTCCAGCATCCCTCCAGAGACAACAAATAATCCAGTTCAGAAGTACTCACCTCTGGCAGACATACCCACACCCAATGAGGGTAAATTTTGATTACATCTTAACTTACTAAAAAATATTTTTTGGCTAATAGAACCAGAAAATGGTGTCTGCAGAGACTAATGTGCTTATCCAATGTCATACTCTGGAATTCTGATAAACATAACATATCACTTTATCCCTGTGATCTTTCTTTACATTCAGGTATATATGAGCTCAAATGTCCCTTCCTTACAGAGTCTAACTTACCTCAAGCATCTCTGTTCACATGAATCTATTCTTTCACTTTATAACATTTACTACAATTTGAAACTATTTGTTTATATATTTATAGTCTATCTTATCCTGTTTTAGAATGCAAATATCTTCTCTCTTCTGTGCCTAACATTTAAATTAAATCAAATCAAACCATATTATCAAGTAAGAAAAATCCACATTTTCAGTTTGCAAACCCCTAATTCTCAGCAAAGACTTTCCTTCAAGGCAACATTCAGTGTATAAAGAGAAATTGGCATAATTTTTACCCATGAGAATTTTTAATCTCCTGCCTGAAATGATTAAAGGGATCTTCAACTTGGGAGCAAGAGGCTGATTCTTATGACCCTGTGTGTGGGGGGAGTCATCTATTTGTAGCTATACTAACAAATCATTTTTTTTTCAACTTCTGTGACCCCCCAGCTTGGATCTCCCAAGTTTCTAAAACTTAAAAGGACTGGGGCATCTTTTTTTTTTTTTCAAATTCTACTCTGACACATCAGATTAATGCCAAAGATTTTAATTGTCAACAATTCTAGTGAAATTCATTAAATTAGGGTCAGGCTCAACCTGATCACCTGATCAGTTTCGTATTTTACATGGTAAGTGAGATATAGCAAGAAAATAATTTAAATTAAATGTAATATCATTAAATAATTCCAATGATTTCCAAGGGTTGGAGAGAACACATGATTATGTCTTTAAATCAATAAATACTCTTAGGTATTCTGACTTCCTAATATGAAATCTCTAGGTATTTTGAAATGTTTGTAGTACTGACAGAATTTTTATTTTTAACCTAGCTTTTTGAAGAGTCATTATGAAACATAAAACATTGTTTTTTTGACAAATCAAATTTGCTAAACATTAATTATCAAAAAAATTCAGTAGACAGCAAGGACTGGGGTCTGTTAGGTCTGAGAAAGGGAAACCCAGTTTGAAAAGACAAAAGGTTAGAAAAGACCAGTAGGCAGTGGGTACAGGTATCGTGAGATAGAAATAAATTCTGGTGTTCTATTGCACAGCAAGGTGACAGATAACAATAATGCATATTCAAAATATCTAAGAGAGAAGTTTTTAAATGTTCTCACCATGAAGAGATGATAAATATTTGAGGTGACAGATATGCTAATTACTCTGCTTTTATCATTCTACAGTATTTACATGTATGAAAATATCACTTTGTACCCTAATAATATATACAATTATTGTTTGTCAATTTAAATGAAATAAAACAAATAATAATAGACCAATGGGATATATGTTTAATTTTATGGATACATTCCATATGCCATTCAAGCTGTCTGAGTAAATGAAGTGAAGGATAAATTTATAAAATTTACTGCACATAGCCCCCTCTGCTGTTGTAATTCATGGTGTATACTTTTTTCTCTAATTATACAGAAAATTAAGAATTTGGTTAATTTCACTTTATTTCAAATTATAAAAAATGATATATGATATAGACTTTTCTAGAAGATAGATCACTCTTTCAAAGTTTATCTGTATCTGGACATATTCTAGTACCATCCCAATACTTCATAATTACTATAGTAAGAGCTTACTTGGTTATTAATAGAAATGAATAATTGTTTGGTGCCAGTGGCTTTTTACCTTGAAATTATTATTTCTTTTATTCTTAAGGACTTATTATCCTCATGGTCCATCCTACATATTTTATTTACCAATTCTTCCTCTCTAAAGAATTCATCTTTGCAAAGGTGCTATAAATATATGTTGGAGAAAAGAAAACCTGTTTTATTCAACAATGGTGCTGTGAAAACTGGAGATCCATATGTAGCAAAATGAAATTGAACCCCTATCTCTCACCCTGCACAAAACTCAACTCTAAGGGGTTCAAGGACCTCAGTATTAGACCAGAGACCCCGCACCTACTAGAAGAAAAAGTAGGCCCAAATTTCTGTTATGTCAGTTTAGGAACCGAGTTCCTCAAAAAGACTCCAAAAATGCAAGAAGTAAAATCAAGACTCAATAAATTGGATGGTATCAAACTATAATACTTGTTCACAGCAAAGAAAATAATCAAGAATGTGTAAAGAGAGACTACAGAATGGGAGAAAATCTTTGCCACCTGAACTTCAGATAGAGCATTAATTTCCAGCATATATAAATAACTCAAAAAACTTAACACCAGAAAAAATCAAATAACCCAATCAATAAATCTGCAAAAGAACTGAATAGGCACATCACAAAAGAAACATGATTTGTCAACAAATATGAAAAAATGTTCAACATCACTAGCAATTAGAGAAATGCAAATTAAAACTACACTGATATTTCATCTCACTCCAGTCAGAATGGCAATTGTCAAGAATACAAGTAACAATATTGGCAAGGACTTGGAGGAAAAGGTACACTCGTACATTGCAAGTGGGACTGCAAATTGGTGCAACCACTCTGAAAAGCAGTATGGAGATTCCTTAGAAAACTAGAAATGGAAACACCATTTGACCCAGTTATCCCACTCCTTGGCATATACACAAAGGACTTAAAATTAGCCTACTATAGTGACACAACCACATTAATGTTTTTAGTAGCTAAATTCACAATAGCAAAACTAGGGAACCAACTAGGTACCCTTCAACACATGAATGGAGTAATAAACTGTGGTACATATACACAATGGAATATTACTCAACCATAAAGAAGAATGACTTTATGACATTTGCTGATAAATGGATGGAACTGAAGACAACCATGTTATGTGAAATAAGTCAATCCAAAAAAACCAAAGGCTGAATGTTCTTTCTCATATGTGAATGCTAACACACAAAAGTGGGGGAGGGAAGAATGGAAGTTCATTTGCTTAGAGAAAGGGGAATGAAGAGAAGGGAGAGGGATGGGAATGGGAAAAACAGTAGAATGAATCAGACACAACTTTCCTATCTTCATATATGAATACACAACCAGTATAACTCCGCATCATGTACAACTACATGAATGGGAAGTTATACTCCTTGTATGTATAATATGTCAAAATACATTATAATGTGTCAGGGGTGGGCTATGAGGGCCCCAGAGCCACACCGTGGCCTGATCTCTAAGATGGCGCCTGGCGGCTTGCCAGACATAGCTGCACTCATATACAAGTTTTAGGAAGTAACTCTGGTTGGCTGTTGTACATGAGGCAATCCTGGTATCTGCCTGGAGACTGTTCCTTGATAGGCTAACTTTCCTGGTAGTCTACTCTCTGATAGGCTGATGTTCTCAATATAAGTCTGAGACTTGTGGAATAAAGCCCCTTTTGGTTCCTGTGATCAAGAAGAGCGTATGCGTTGTGATTGTCCCCGCGGGCGGTGGGCAATCATAAGTGGTGCCAAAACCCAGGAAATTGAGTTACAAAGAAGGAACTGATCAGGTAAATACAGGGAAAGTAAAGTACAGTCTGGCCAGGTTAAAGTTCGCGGGATAAGCGACGAGTTAAAGTTCGCGGGATAAGCGACGGAGTTAAAGTTCGCGGGTTAAGCGACGGAGATTGAGTGTTTGTAAGTGCTTTTGCTTTTGTTTTGCTAGTTAAAGTGCTTTGCATTCTGTTAGTTTAATAGAGAAATATGGGCACTGAAATGTCACGAGTGCTCATGGAAGGTCCCTTACAGGATTTGCTCCAGGCCAATGGAATTCCTCTTGAAACTAAAACAGCCTGAAACTTTTTACGCACAGTGGAAGATATCGCACCATGGTTCTTGTACGAGGGATTACTGAATATCCCTCAGTGGGAGCTTCTAGGGGAGGATTTGTGAGTGACAGAGAGAGTAAAACCATTACCCCTGGGAACCACGGCCATATGGATGTTAGTTAGAGGGTGTTTAGATACTCCTAATACCAAATGCAGAGAGGCCATAAAACAAGGGGAAGAGGTTTTGGAGGAAATAAAAGAGGAAAGGTCTAAAGCATCAGAAAGGGTGTCAATAAGATCAGAGACAGACAAGGAAAATGAAACTGGGTGTGAGGATAGTTCAGATGAAGAGGAGGATTTACTATGTAGAACAAAAAAATCATGCTATTACAGGATCTACTAAAGAAAAGATGGGACAAACACACACCACACATGGTGACCCTGTGCTCTCAGCTCTTAGACTCATGCTGAAGAGTAGCGGCCTTGAGTGGTCTGATACACAGGCGGAAAAAGCCTGGGACACCTTTACTCGGGTGGCCTCTTGGCTTCCCGCCGCTAATTTTTTGAGTGGTCCACATGGGATCATGTAGAACAACTTGTTAGGAAGAGGGAAATCAGTTTAGGGTAGGGTCCCCCATTAGGAGTCTGCCCTATGTTATCCACCCTTAAGGCCTGCTTCTCTCCAGGACCTCCCAAAGGGGGCTCCAAGTTTCTCCCCAAAGAGCCACCGCCTAAAGAACCGCCGGCTCCTCCCGTTGCATCTCCTTCCAGAAACTTGCCACATAGTAAACGACGTTGGGAGACCTTTAATGAGGAGCCCAATCCATGTCCATCCGCTTCTCCCAAGGTTGAGGAACCACGAGGGCAGCCAGCCTCTACACATAGGGAGGGCCCACTACCGCCCCGGGGAGGCTCATTGCTGCCATCTTGTATTCTGGGGCCACATCAGACTCCAATGAAAGCCCTCGTCCTCCTCCTTCCGGATGGCGGGAAATATTCCCGGTGGCCATTTTATGATACTGATGGCCCTCCCGATAAATGTTAAAATGTTAGTTTTGGAAGGAATGACTACCAATCACAAATTGGCCTGTGCAGGGCCATGGGAAGGTGGATTGTGGCTACCAAAGATATTGGCACACAGCTTCCGCAAATGAGCGGGCAGATGGAAATGGATTCCTTATCTTCAAGTCTCTTCTTTCTTGCGCTTCTCTGCTCTTCCTGCAAACTCGAATGCCTCCTTCTTCTCCCCCTCTTAATCCCTCCTCCTCCTCCAACTTTGACTCAGCTGTTTCTACTTCCATTCCCCGGTCCAGCCTACCTAGTCCTTCTGCCATGAGGTCCCACGTACGCCGGTGGGGAGGGAGTAACCAACCCAACCATCAGTGGCATGTCCTAGTAAGGAGTATGATATAGTAGCCCCAGGCCCCACAAGTATTGGGAGATAATTGTTTCATAATTTTCTGCGTCCAAACCTGAACTGATTACTAATCAGGATTAAGGGTTAAAATGCCCTAGGCATCAAGTTTCTGCTGGAACATTTTAGCCCCTTTCAGATCCAGATCTTGGTCAAAGCTTACATTGAAATGTAAATGGAGGAAGCTAGAAGACTCAGTAGGAGACGGGTCTCAAACCCAAGGGAAAAAAAAAAAAAAAAAAAAGCAAAAAGAGTCTTACCTGAACTCCAGCAAAAGTAAATTTTATGGTGCTTTACTAAAGTACTTAACAGCCGCTTAATTTTTCCAGGACTCTTGTTTTTTTTTTTTTTTTTGAATTCTACATATTTTTTTTTTGAGCTCATGACTTTTTTGATCAGTTCTATTTTTTTTTTATTCAACTAGAGTTTTTGAACATCTGTTACAATGCAATGGAGATTCACCTATAAAGTTTCAAGGCCTTTGATTTTGTGTTATGTGTATGTCGTGCTGTTTGATGTCATGTTTTGTCTGTATCAAAACTGAGCACTCCTAAAATTAAAATTTAAAAATGGATCCAAATACTTTTAAATCACGTGATTTAAAAAGGTTCAATTTAAATTGGGTAAACTAATAGAAGTAAAATGTCTTGAAAATAACTTGCAAGTCTCTAGGTGGTCAAACTAATAAAATGTTGATGTTAATAAAATGTCTAACATCAATTTTTCTAGGACTTTCCTTCAACAAGAAAAAGATGGAAAATACTGTTCAGGACACTTGTCTGATATCTTTGTTTTTACAAAATAAGTGGATTAGAATTGACATGCATGGGATTACTCAAATGTGTTTGTACAGAAAATTGTTTTGTGTCATCACTAAACTAAAAACAAGGTTACTAAGAGTTATGTCCTAACAGGTAAAATTCTATACACAAAGGGTTCTAAAAGTTTCAACTGTGTTTCAATTAGAGTACTATAAATAACAAAATATTTAATCTTGTTAAAATAGAGTAATTTATCAGAAATTTCATAAGAGTTGTTTCAGAATGTGAACAAAGAGGTCAACAGATAGGAAAGAAAAAAAATAAAAGGTTCTAGATATGGAAATATATCTAGTGATAAACAAAATGTTTCTGGGTAAGAAAGTGCTTATGTGATAAAATACATGAGGGTCTAAATAAGTGCTAAGAAAGTCTGTAAATAAACAAAAAGGGGGAATAGGGGAAACCTTCAGGTCCCCTAAAGATAAACTTTCTCTTTGCCTCTTTATTTTGAATTTTTTAACTCTGGACAATGAGGGTCGCTCTGCTGCTGAGAGACATGGCAATCATAAACAACATGAGAGAGCGACAGTAAAATGGAAGGATGTTCTTACAGGACAATGGAACGGCCCGGACCCGGCGCTTTACTGGAGCCGTGGCTCGGTTTGTGTGTTTCCACAGGATAAAACATCGCCTATCTGGGTTCCTGAGTGACTAACTTGACCAGTGCCAACGCTACCAACAAGTAACTCATACCAACAAAATGAAGATGCTGAACATACTCCTGATGACCATGATGCTCGTAGCCTTTCCCCCCTTGAACTAACTTACAACCTCTTTTTAGTCTCTTAGGAGGAACAGTCAACTATGTACCTTTCCACCCACCCCAGTTTGTGTGTTTCCCCCTTTTGTTTCTGCTAACTAATGAAACAACTGCTTCTCTCAATTGTACTTCAGATTTATGCTATCTCTCTCAATGTTGGAATGCTTCTAGGTTCCCGCTGGCAGTCTTAATGTGTGTTCCTACCTTCCTACCAGTCCCAGTCTCTGTTACAGATGTGGAATTGCCAGTGTTACTATCAAGAAACAGGAGGGATTTTGGCATCACAGTGGCCGTGGTCGCCACAGTAGCAGTCTCTGCAGCGGCAGCAGCATTGACACAACCATACAGACAGCAACAACAATCACTTGGCCGAAAATACAGCTGCAGCCTTACAGACTAAAGAGACCCTAAACCAACATCTAACAGCAGGCATACTCCTTGTAAATCAAAGAGTGGACATACTACAAGAACAAGTGGATATCTTGCAAGAACTTTTGGGACTGGGATGTGTTTATCCTTTAAGAGCAGTGTGTGTCACCCCTATTGCTTATAATAACCTTAACTCTGTGATTATGTTATCTAAAAATCTCTCTGCCTACCTTACTGCTAATTGGTCATCTACGTTTGATAATTTAACCAGTCAGCTATGAGCTGAAATACTGACAGTCAATGCCACCAGGGTTCAAGTTGCATCGGTATCCGAGATGTTCTCTTTGTTATCTAAAGCCCTGGGATTGACAAAACAGTGGGCTGGAACAGTAGCTGTTCTGATTATTATCTGCTTAGGGATAGCCTATGTTATACGCAGCCAAATCAGAGCTCGCCAAGATGCCCGATGTCATCAACGGGCTTTAGTACAGACTTTGACAGCCATTGAGACAGGCACATCCCCCAAGTATGGCTAAGCATGTTGGACCAGTAGTCAAAGACGGGTAAGATCCGTGGAAATGCATACCAACCTAAGACAGGGTTCTGATGCCTGGAGGTCAGAATTCCAATGATGGGTAAGGATGTAATTTGCCATGGACAAGCTAAGACAGGCATGGTCCCAAGTCATCTTTTCTTTATTTAAAGAATAAGGGGGAGATGTCAGGGGCGGGTTCTGAGGGCCCCAAAGCCGCACCGTGGCCTGATCTCTAAGATGGTGCCTGGCGGCTTGCCAGACATAGCTGCACTCATATACAAGTTTTAGGAAGTAACTCTGGTTGACTGTTGTACATGAGGCAATCCTGGTATCTGCCTGGAGACTGTTCCTTGATAGGCTGACTTTCCTGTTAGTCTACTCTCTGATAGGCTGATGTTCTCAATATAAGTCTGAGACTTGTGGAATAAAGCCCCTTTTGGTTCCTGTGATCAAGAAGAGCGTATGCATTGTGATCGTCCCTGCGGGCGGTGAGCGATCATATAATGTCATGTATAACTATAAATAACAAATAAAAATTTTTAAAAAAAAGTCTTTGAATTGAGCTGCTATAAACATTGATGTGGTTGCGTTACTGTAGTATGCTAATTTTAAGTCCTTTTGGTATAAAACGAGGAGTGGGATGACTGGGTCAAAAGATGGATCCATTAATAGCTAGATTGTGGAACCAACCTATATGCCCTTCAACAGATGAATGGATAAAGAAACTGTGGTATATATACACAATGGAATATTTTTCAGTCATAAAGAAGAATAATATTTTGGCATTTGCAGATAAATGAATGGAATTAGAGAATATCATGCTAAGTGAAATAAGTCAATCCCAAAAAACCAAAGACTGAATGTTTTCCCTCATAAGTGGATGACGATATATAATGGGGGTGGGGGTTGGGGAGTGAGAGAAGAATGGAGAAACTTTAGATTATGTAGGAGGAAATGAGGGGGGTATGAAAAATTGTGGAATGAGACAGACTTCATTACCCAATGTGCATGTATGATTACACAAATGGCATGTATCTACATCATGCACAACCATAAAAATGAAATGATGTACCCCATTTGTGTACAATGAATCAAAATGCAGTCTGTAAAAAATTAAAAATAAATAATTTTAAAAAAATATTACTTAGCTAGTAGAGGATAGATTAAAAGGTTGTAAGTTGTCAATAAATGGAGTGTGTTTTTTTTTTTTGAAAAACAAAAAGAATCTTTGAAAAGCAAACTTTTGAGTTTGGGATTCAAATCTAATATTTTATCTCTCTCAAACAATCAGAGAAAGTCCTAACATAGAGCATAGCCAGATTTCTGTTATTGTGACAAAATACTTGGAAAACAAATTTAGAGGAGGAAAGGTTATTCAGGCTCACAGTTTCAGAGTCTTCGGTCCATGGTCACTGTCCCTATCACTTCAAGTCTTTGATAAAGTAGAACATCATGACAGAGAATGTGGGGTAGAAGACAGGCACTTACCTCACAGAGACTGAGAAATGGAAAGAGAGGAAAGGGAACCAGGGACAATACATTCCCATCAATAACATGCCCCATGGGGCTGGGGAGATAGCTCAGTCGGTAGAGTGCTTGTCTTGTAAGCACAAGGCCCTGAGTTCGATCCCCAGCACCCCCAAAAAAAAAAAAGAACATGCCCCAGAGATGTACATCCTTCATCGAAGCCCTACTTTTTAAAGTTTCCACCATCTCTCAAGATTGTTAGGGACCAAGTCTTCAACATGTGAACCTTTGTGGGACATCCAAGATCCAAATTATAACACATACCAACCAGTAATATGCACTTTAAAGTTAAATTTTAAAGCCCCTTAAAACCACTATCTAAATAGGTGGTCGTCATTCTCTCTTTAAAATATTGATATTCTAACTGGACCACAAATTTGTTATAAATGTGTTCCTTTTTCTTTCTTCTCTGCCTTGTTGCAACATTAAATTATGATATTGGGAGAGAAGTCAATGTAACATATAACACATGGCCCTGGGCATCTGCCTAGACCCAAACACAGTGTTTCTAAAGCAGGCATTCAATACGGATTTGAAAGAGTAATTTTCTCCAGGTTCTTTTATTCACTGATTTGATGGGATTTCTGCATAAATATGATTTAACCAATTGAAAACTAACCATTTGAAGGATGTTATAAAGGGAGACAACCATGGAAGGGTTAACCCCACTTTTGTTTTGGGTCCCTTCTTTATTAGCAGGGGTCTGCCTGTCCATGGCAGTAAAAACCCACATCCTGATTCTGTTCCCTTCTAACCTTCACACACCACACCATCCCTGCTTTTCCAGCAGCACTGAATCTTTTTTTTTTACCTGTAACACCACCTTGTAACATCATGGGATCCCCAGGGGAAGCACTAATATTGATGGATGGTGCACCGATTCCCTGAGGAAGTAGATGCTATCAACACCACTGACCTCGATAGGCAATCGCTTGACTGGTTAGGAGAGAAACAGCAGCTCCTCACTTGACAGGAGTGATAATGGAGAAGGACTCCTGAGTTGAAACAGGAAGGTGAGCTGCTATTGCAGTAAGAAAGGCAATTCTTTACTCTGGAAACACAATTCCCAGAAAGAGGAAAGAGAAGATTTTGGTGAGACATAAAAGATTAGCTAGAGATATCAGGAGAGAAGTTATTTAACTTTCTGGTATCACCACTCATCAGCATAGTCATAATTATTACAAAGCAAATAAACTCTATTAAACATCATGTGCCAGAAAATGTGCTACTTTATACATTGTATCATTGCTTACTTTGCAATTACCCTTTGAGATAAGAACTACATTATCACTTCAATTTAAATAGTGTAGAAATGAGTAACTATATTTTCCTAAGAATAAAGGCCTATTTTTGTAGCCAGTTAAACAAAGATATAAGAATGTACCTGAGGAAGTGAGTGACAGAAACAAGGTTGTCAGAAGCAGCTTGTAATGATATCCTTGCATTTCTACCAAGACTCTGAACAGGGCACAGGGAGGTGGTAGATGTGTAGTACTTGGAAATGCACCTGAATGAAGGAATGAGCATTGTCATGTGCTCTTACGTGGCTTTTGAATGATTCCCAACACCTTCTGGCTAGTTCCTCCTCAAACCTCCCTACTCCACCCTGACACTTGTATGGATGATAGGGGAAATGCCAGTGTAGGACAACTTCACCTTGCTCATCTCATTCCTCAGCCATACTTGATACTTCTCAAAAGGTGCTTGTGAAAATGCCAGCATCTCTTTTGCTTTTATTTTCCCCCGTCGTGATGCTAAAGAAATCAATGGAGAGTAATACTGGCTCACTCGCCCTGCATGTGCCCATTATACATCTTCTAGGCAATATATTATGGGCAGAGAGTAAATAGGAGTAATGATGATTGTTCTTTCTCAGAACATAATGATTTACCTTTACCAAAAGGGGGATAATAATAGCAAAAAATGCAACAGTTAGTCCTGAGGGATGAAATTATTTATCAGCAAATGGTTACCTCTAATTAAATGGAGCATTAGAGGTTTGAAGAAGATCTTATCCTCCACAAATAATCCTTCAAAAGAAATCATTTATTTAGATTAAAATATTTCTTTGTGTTAAAATAATAATATATCTCCAAAAGATTGATAGAGTGAAACAGTCATTATTACCTCATGTACATACATGACTGCATGATCGATATAATCCTACAATATGTATAATCAGAAAAATGAGAGATTACACTCCGTTTATGTATGATATATCAAAATGTATAAATGCATTATACTGTCATGTACAACAAATTAGAACATATTTTAAAAAACTAATAAAAAAGAAAAACTGTCAGGCATGTTCACATTAGTATAAAGTAGTCTTATAACATTTTCAATCTGAAAAATGTTTTGCTTCAAGGCAAAAGGTAAGTGCATGAGGAATCTCTATATTTAAAAGGCACGAGGTACAAGGTTCCTATAGGGTCAAATCTGGTCATAGAGAACAGTCTTCACACCCAAAAGTTAAAATAGTATCAATGGTCTGTATTGACAATGCTATACCATTCACGCCACAAGCATGATCCTATGCTTATTATTATTTTTTTAACATCAGAATGTTAAAATGGAAGAGATCAACACAGGGCTTAAATTTACTGCAAGACCCTGTGCAGATTACAAAGAGGCTTTTGGAATTAGGGGTCTTGACAGATCTTAGGTCCAACACTGAGTTCAGAAATTTGAATAATTCATGACCAACACACTTTATTCAAAGCATGAAGTACAGAAATTAGAATCCATGGTAGTGTAGTAGAAACATTAGCTCAGCCTTGAGTCCAATAAGTAGCATGAGTAGCAAATAAGGATCCTGGTGAGCAGAAGGGTGACTCCTAGACTTAATAGATTCAATACTAAATCCTAGGTTACTGTGGGAAGCGTGGAGGAAGCTAAGGTAAGGCAACTGGAGGAACAGGCTATCTCTGGGCAGGAAAGTGAGTCCTGATTTGGAGAAACTCAGCAAGACAGAGAACAGATGCATGCAGTGAAATTGTCATTACCCTTGGGGGCCAACCAGTCATGTAGCTCTTAACCCTTCCGTGACAGAAAAAAGCAGTGTTTTGTTCTGATTTGCCATTGGTTCACAGGCTAAAGGAGACTCATTGTTTTTATCTATCTGCCTCTGTTTTGCTCATCTCTAAAATGGGATATTACTTAATTCCTACCACTTTAGGTTGCTACAAAAGTATTTTGCCTTATTTTCATAAAGAAACAGGATTATGAGCCTATTTTAAATAATGAGCTTCAAAGTGTATGAAATGGAGTGAAAAGTACACTGGACTTGAAGTCAGTATCTTTGAGATCAGCTCATGGCAATCCTGGAAACAGACCTCATGAGTTCTACTCTCTGCTCTCCTATTTACTAGCTAGGTAGTTTTGAGGAAACTGTGTCTTGGTTACCTCATCTTTAGCAAGAGGATGTTAGTAGTCCTACTGTATATGACAGCTATGGAGATTACATTGATTAGCATAGGGAAATCCTTAGAAAGAGGCCTATCTCATAGTTTGTGCCTAATAGATATGTTATTGAATCTGAGTCCTAGAACTCCTGCTAATCATTGAATGATGAAGTTATTTCACATCTTTAGGCTTCTAATCTCTTTATATGAAAATAAGGATTTCAATTTCAAACAGATGATTTCTAAAGTTCTTTCTCAGGCTACCATGAGTCCCTGAATTCTTTCCATTCATTATACAGAGCAAATATACTATGTATTGCATATAAAGAGATAAATACTTCAAAGTTCTTAATTAATAATGAAATACTATAATCACTGTCTTGGAAGGGTGTTAAGAAGCAGAAAACTGTGACTAATAAAACGGATAATGTCCATAGAAAAAGGAAATGAATCATTGAAAATAGTAATAGAGACGTTCATTGTTTTGTTAATAAATAGTACAAAGCAAATACAAGTGACTCTATTACTATAAGTCAGTCTGACTGATTCCTTTGAAGAAATAAGATTGTAATGAATGCCCACCATTTATAAATATAGGGAATGGAGATAACTCCTTAACCACTAGTTGCAAATCACAATTTAGGAATTATAGCCAGGCACTGAAATGGACTGAAATCCTCATGAATCAGCAGTGACATGGATCCTCCAAGTTCTCCCATGCACAACTCTGGTGTGGGGAAAAGAACCAGCCAGTTCTACAGCCTTCAGGTGCCACAGAAATGGTTCTTGGAGGGCTGTTCCATTGCCCTGGATGCTTCCTGGGGAAGAGTCTACCAGATTCATTCCTAATCTCCATTGAGTCCTCAAAGCTTTAAAACCTGCTTGTAATTTCTACCTGGGAAACATGAATGGCAGCTACCTCACATCCTAGACAAGTTACTATCTTCCACTCTTCCAGAAAATGTTCTCCACTACATTAGTAGGAAATGTACAGAAACTCTCAGAGTTAAGTGCAGGATTTTATTTAACATTATTGATATTTAGTAAAGAAAGAACATTCTCTTCAGACTCTGAAAGTTCAAGGTATTTCCACATTTCATTTCATTTGTCAATATGCTCATCTGGACCTCATTTTCTACCGTCCTTCTGAGCATGTTGATAATTCCCTGACTCCTAACATGTTTGCCCAACTCTGTGTTCCACTGCTCAGGCCCTAAACCTCTCAAGTGCATGCTTTATATGTTCATATGTTTTTGTCAGGTGCAACTTTATATAGTCCTGAATTGTTTCTGAAACCTCAATCTGGTCTCTCTTCCTTTTATATCATTTATTTCTGATTATTAAATCTCTGATTAACTAGGGTGACTTTGCAATGCAGTGTCCTTAGAAGCTATTTTCATGCACATTTATCCACCTACTGTACCCTCTGGAATTAAAGGTGCTAAATTGGGACTGGGGATATAGCTCAGTTGGTAGAGTGCTTGCCTCACAAGCACAAGGTACTGGGTTCAATCCCCAGTACTGCAAAAAAAAAAAAAAAATAGGATGCAAGTTCTATAAAAATGGGATTTTTTTTGTCTGTTTCATCTATTGCTACATCATAGGCATCTAGGACAGCTACTGGCACACAGTAGGCATCTAATAAATACTACTACTAATAAATAAATAAATAAATAACTGCATTAATTTAAACTCACAGCCAATATGTAAAAGAGAAAAACTGAATCCAGGTCTTCTATATCCAAATCTCTGAAATCTGATGTCGTCAGCAAAGTACAGATGCTCAAGTCACAGAGATTGCTGTCAATTATAAATGCCAGCAGTTGGGAGATCAATGTAATGTTAAATTCTGTGCCTCCATTTCATAATCTGTAAGATGGCTTATTAATAATACTTTTTGAAAAGGTAAAAAGAGATAAAGATTGCAAAGAAACTCTATTAGTGCTAAGTACCTCACAAAGGTTTAGAAAATTCTTAGGTTCATTTCTTCTGTTTTTTCTTTCTTTTTCATTTTTGCATATGACTACCCTTACTTTCTCCACCTCCTTTTATTTTCTTTCTTTTTTTTTTCTGACTTTTACCTTTGTCTCCCAGTTTCCTTTACCTCTACCAAGGGTACTCTACTAGATGGCTTAACTTTAATGGTAGTTTAAAAAATAAAAGTTTCCTTCTACTCTCCCAGGGCTACTTTTTTGGATACAACCCCCCATAACTACAAAAGCAGAGGAAATTACCAGGGCTGCTGAAGGGATTCATAGACTATGATCCTGGAACTTTGGGGAAATGAACCCCTGTCCTGAGACAATTTTCAAGCAATTACTGCTTAGTGGGGTTCCAACTGGTTTCCAAAAAAAAAAAAAAAAAAAAAAAAAGTACTTCCAAACCCCTGTACATTTTCCTTTTATGATTCTCCATTGATGTTTATCCACAGAGTTCCTTGGCCTCCCCACCCCTGCCTACTTTCTTCTCTCTAAATAAATGTGTCTGGAACCCTCTGAGTCTGTCACTCTCAGGAAAGGAAGTTGCTGCCATTGGTTTCCCAGATACTGTCACTCTCAGTGATCTTTTCTTTGCTATACTGATTTATCTTTGCCATAATGACAGCTTTCGCCTTTTCATCTAATTTTCAAAATTCATCTTTCTACCACAGGAGGTTTAATGTTCCCACGTTTGGCCAGTTGACCTTTTAATGGCTGCCCTCTTATGAACTGATAATTAGTGTGAGGTAATCTGCTACTTATTGATATGATAAGCTGAGGGGCTGTTCTTCCTTGTTCCTTCATGATTTCTCTCTGATGATTTCATCTTTAGCTGCTCAATGTTGTATTTAAAAAGTACTTCTCTTCACTGTCAATTCCATATATTGTACTCTTTTCCTTTCATCTAATTATGTTTTATGACACTTTATACTGTTGTAACAGGCTAGTTAACTGAACCCAAGGGATCTGCTTGATGCCATGTTCCATAAGTGAATTGAAAAAATCTCATTTGACACATATACATCATTGTGATTTCATTAAATCTGGAGTTTTAGTTAGGAAATTCTGCAAGGAACACATATTGCCAGGCCAGTTTCATCAACGAGAGCCATATCTTTACTTCATTTTTTTTTTTTTTTGCTACAATTGCCTGTTTTAAAAAGAGGGGAAAGCACGTATTGATTTTATATTATCCATTTTAAAATGTTTGAGACTCCGACAAAATTGAAAAACAGACATAGACACTTGAGTTTTCTTCCCAGATTCTCTGCCCACTTCAGCTTTATAACTATTCTCCTTCCATCAAATTATTTATGTTAAAAAAAAAAAAAAACTTTTCCTATACCCTGAACAGTCCACCAGCCCCTCTCCAATCTGTGCTCCAGATGTGGAACCAACTGATGTGCCACTCTCTGACCCGTCATCCTAAATTTATCATGACCCTCTCCTACTCTTCTCTTCTTGTCCTACTGTAGTCATTAAAGTGACTCAAAACTAATTCTCAAGTTGATGTATAACAGCCATTAGTACCTGAAAAGTTGATTCTTTCCAAGTGACTTCCACTTTCAGAAAGCTTCTAATGCCTAAATTTGAAATATTATAAAATGATTATGCTTTCAATTCCATAGCAGAAGAACAAGGGAAATACCTATGTGTGATAAGAGAACTCCTGTCTCCTTTCAATCACACTGTATAAAAACACTTTTTGCTTGAGCCTGAGTTTGGCTGTCCCTGCTACCACTTAACTACACAGTGTGAGGAGATTCTGATGGAATCTGGATGAACTAATCAACCTTCCTACCTTCAGAGAAATAGTGATCATCCATTAGCTGAATTCCTAAATGCAAAAGGATGATGCTCTCTGGAGAGAAACCCAGACGTGAAATGGTATTTTTTCTCAAATAAATTCAATAAATGGTTTACATTTTCCATGTAGTTTGAGCGGTTTAAATTTTTAATTCTATCAGTTGATAAGTGGATAAGAGAGAAAAATGCTGACAGATCAGCCAGGGTTATCTAAAAGCGAAGAGGCAAGCAGAGTTTTGTAGATACTGGAGCCTGGCTAGGGAACAGAGATAAATGGAAGCAGAGATCAAAAGGCTCATCCTTACCCTTCCACCCATGGTGAAAGGAGACCCACAGTGTATGAGGTATCTGTCTCTAATCATATGTAAAACTGCAAAACTTGCAGGGTTACTTTGATATGAACAAGGTTAATGTGCTACTCAATGATTAATTGTGGCTCCACTAAGAAATTTATTGAGGATGAGGGAATCAGAAAGTGAAAGGAGGAGCAAAAGCCTTGTTAGGGATTTATCATGAGGGGATGATGGATGAAAGCCTTCAGAAACCAATAATGGGATTTTAAAGATTCACACAAGCAGCATTAAGGAGAATCTCTAGTTCTTACCTTAGACAAACTAGAGCTGGTGGCTGCAGTTGTGAGAGGGAGCGACACAGATTGCTGTAGAGTGGGTCTGGTGGTCTGTGGGTGCTTTGGTTAAGTGAATGTGGGCCCTGGGTTTAGTCCTGTATGTGGCATTTTTACATATTAAATTTACATTGATTATTAAACAAACAACAAAGGAAGCAAAATAGCCACCAGAAATGCCAATTTTGGTTATGAACTTGAACTTGACAGGCAGCCCTAGGAGTCCCACCTGTATAGCTCATTAGCTTGCATAATCCTGGTCAATTTGCCTAACTTCCTAAAACCTCTCTGTTTTTAAGAAAAAGTAATTATGCCAACTTATACTTTTGTAGTGAGTATTAAGTGAAATCATGCATTTTAAATGATTAGTTGAAGTCCTTCAGCACTCATGAGCTGGGTCACTGGAACTATTTCCATTGTTATCAGAAGTAATAGCAACAACAGTAGGAATACAAATACAGTAAGGGAGCTATAGACTCAAACTGGGTACCCAGGGCACCCACTGCCCCCACCCCCCCCAAGAATGCCCTGTGATATGGCCACATAATCTACATTGCTCTTTTCTCTTCTCTAGATAAAACAGCCAAATAATCTTCCCCTTCTTCTTTATCACAATGATTGTCAGTCACAAATAATGTCTGTTCATTAGATCGTTACTTCCCGCAGAACAAGTTATCCTACTTTGGGTATTCACTGCAGATTTAGATGACCTGACCAGGCAAGCTATACTTAACCAGCTGTTAGTGACGTACTCCTTCAAGTAGTAACTTTCTGAGGAAATTTCCACAGATGTTTAATACATATGCAGATTCTTGTTACCTTCAACTTCAGCTGACAAAATTGTAGATTATATATGGTTTTTGAATTCTGATTCTCTGTGCACTTATTAAATCCACTTCTTTCTGCCTTATGTATTACATAACAAGGTGAGTTAAAATTCAAATTGAAATTTTAGTCAAGATGACTGAAGTAGAAGATTGTGATTGTTTATGCAAGAAAAATTCCTTATTTTGACTTCCATGTACAAAACTAGCTTTCTGGCTTTCCAGTCAAATGGTGTCCTCAGTTTTTCTTGATTTCACTTATCACTTCCTCCTCCTCTCCTATCATTGTGTTGCAAATGAACATCTACTACCCACTCTCCCTCTATTTCTGGACAAATCTAAGTCCAACAGCCAACTGGAGCATATTCATTCACTCACCTAACAATTATCAAAGACTATCAGATACCAGATTGTGTTCTAAGACAAGGAGATAAAATAAAGCTTACTATCTGTAGGAGAAGAAAGTTAATCAAATAATCACACACCAAAACACAAGTCCAATCTGTAACACATGACATAAAGGTTAAAAAGAGGTAAGTATAAAATATTTTTTAGGGTATTATAGTTATACATAGTGACTGGATTCACTCTGACAAAATCACACATGCATGGAATTTGACTTACTCCATTTCAGGCCTGTCCTCCACCCCACCCCCCAGTTTCTTTCCCTCCTCCCTCCTCCTATTCTTCCTCTACTAGACTGATCTTCCTTTTGCTTGTTGATTTATTTATTATTGATCAGTGCTTTCTATATATACATAAAAGTGGATGGATTTCCCTGTGCCGTATTTATATATGCACATAGTATGATTTTGTTCTATTCATTCCATATTTCCTCCACTTTTCTACCCCTCCTCCCTCCTTCTGGATTTTCTTCTTCCACTCCACTAATCTTCCCTATATCTTTATAATATCCAATTTCTCCCCCTTTTTTTCCTTATTTTGTTCTGCTTTATTTCACTTAGCATGATAGTCTCCAATTCCATTTGCCCAATTCCATTTATTTACCCACAAATGCCATAATTGCATTCTTCTTTATAACTGAGTAAAATTCCATCGTGTATATGTACCACATTTTCTTAATCTATTCACTTATTGATGAATATCTAGGCTGGTTCCAAAATTTGGCTGTTGTGAATTATGCTGCTATAAAATCAATGTGGCTGTATCAGCATATCATACTGATTTTAGTTATTTAGGATAAATATCAAGGAGAAGGATAGCTGGGTCATATAGTTGTTCCACTCCTAGTTTGTTGAGGAATCTCCATACTGCATTCCAGAGTGTGTACTAATTTTCAATCCCACCAATAATGTCTGAATGAACCTTTTTCCCCACATCCTCACCAAGTTTATTATTATTTATATTCTTTATAATTGCTATCTGTTTGGAGTGGGATAAAATCTTAGTGTCATTTGGATTGCTAGAGTGTTGAACATTTATTTATTTATTGGATATTTGTGTTTCTTCTTTTGAGAAGTGTCTACTTGGTTCTTTTGTCCAATTATTGGTTACATTATCAATTTTTTGGTATTAAATTTTATTGTCCTTTAAGTATTCTGGATAGTAATTCTCTGTCAGAGGAACAGCCAGCAAATTTTTTTTCCCTTTCCATAGGTTCTCTCTTCAGGCTTTTATTTTTTTTATTTTTATTTTTTTATTGTAAACAAATGGGATACATGTTGTATCTCTGTCTGTACATGGTGTAAAGGTATACCATTTGTGTAATTATAAATTTACATAGGGTAATGTTGTTTGATTCATTCTGCCATTTTTTCCCTTCCCCCCCCACCCCTCCCACCCCTCCCCTCCCTCTATACAGTCCTTCCATCCTCCATTCCTGCCTCCCTCCCTAAACCCAACTCCAACCCCAACACTAACCCCTCCCACCCCCCATTATGTGTCATCATCCACTTATTAACAATATCATTCTTCCTTTGGTTTTTTGAGATTGGCTTATCTCACTTAGCATGATATTCTCCAGTTTCATCCATTTGCCTGCAAATGCCATAATTTTATCATTCTTTATGGCTGAGTAATATTCCATTGTATATATATACCACAGTTTCTTTATCCATTCATCAATTGAAGGACATCTAGGTTGGTTCCACAATATGGCTATTGTGAACTGAGCAGCTATGAACATTGATGTGGCTGTATCTCTGTAGTATGCTGATTTTAAGTCCTTTGGGTATAGGCCAAGGAGTGGGATACCTGGGTCAAATGGTGGTTCCATTCAAAGTTTTCTAAGGAGTCTCCATACTGCTTTCCAGAGTTGCTGCACTAATTTGCAGCTCCATCAGCAATGTATGAGTGTACCTTTCTCCCCACATCCTCGCCAACACCTGTTGTTGCTTGTATTCTTGATAATCGCCATTCTAATTGGGGTGTGATGGAATCTTAGGGTGGTTTTGATTTGCATTTCTCTTATTACTAGAGATGTTGAACATTTTTCCATATGTTTGTTGATTGCTTGTAGATCTTCTTCTGTGAAGTGTCTATTCATTTCCTTAGCCCATTTGTCGATTGGATTATTTGCATTCTTGGTGTAGAGTTTTTTGAGTTCTTTATAGATTCTGGAGATTAGTGCTCTATCTGAAGTATGATTGGCAAAGATTTTCTCCCACTCTGTAGGCTCTTTCTTCGCATTGCTGATAGTTTCCTTTGCTGAGAGAAAGCTTTTTAGTTTGAATCTATCCCAGTTATTAATTCTTGCTTTTATTTCTTGAGCTATGGGAGTCCTGTTGAGGAAGTCTGGTCCTATGCCAACATGTTGAAGCTCTGGACCTACTTTTTCTTCTATAAGATGCAAGGTCTCTGGTCTGATTCCGAAATCCTTAATCCATTTTGAGTTTAGTTCCATGCATGGTGAGAGATATGGGTTTAGTTTCATTCTGTTGCATATGGATTTCCAATTCTCCCAGCACCATTTGTTGAAGAGGCTATCTTTTCTCCATTGCATATTTTTGGCACCTTTTTCTAGTATGAGAAAATTGTATTTATTTGGGTTTGTGTCCGTGTCCTCTATTCTGTACCATTGATCCACCTTTCTATTTTGGTACCAATACCATGCCGTTTTTGTTACTATTGCTTTGTAGTAGAGTTGAAGATCTGGTATTGCGATACCCCCTGCTTCACTCTTTCTGCCAAGGATTGCTTTAGCTATTCTGGGTTTTTTATTCTTCCAGATGAATTTCATAATTTCTTGCTCTATTTCTGTAAGGTACATCATTGGGATTTTAATCGTAATTGCATTGAATCTGTAATAGCACTTTTGGTAGTATGGCCATTTTGACAATATTAATTCTTCCTATCCAAGAACATGGGAGATCTTTCCATCTTCTAAGGTTTTCTTTAATTTCTTTCTTTAGTGTTCTGTAGTTCTCATTGTAGAGGTCTTTCACCTCTTTTGTGAGATTGATTCCCAAGTATTTTATTTTTTTCGATGCTATTGTGAATGGGGTAGTTTTCCTAATTTCTCTTTCTGAAGATTCATCGCTTATGTATAAAAATGCCTTAGATTTATGTGCATTGATTTATATCCTGCTACTTTACTGAATTCACTTATGAGATCTAAAAGTTTTCTGGTGGAATTTCCTGGTTCCTCCAAGTATACAATCATATCATCAGCAAATAGGGATAGTTTGAATTCTTCTTTTCCTATTCATATCCCTTTAATTTCTTTGGTCTGTCTAATTGATCTGGCTAGAGTTTCAAGGATGATATTGAATAGGAGTGGTGAAAGAGGGCATCCCTGCCTTGTTCCAGTTTTTAGAGGGAATGCTTTCAGTTTTTCACCATTTAGAATGATATTAGCCATGGGCTTAGCGTAGATGGCCTTTACAATGTTAAGGAATGTTCCCACTATCCCTATTTTTTCTAGTGATTTGAGTATGAAGGAATGCTGTATTTTATCAAATGCTTTTTCTGCATCTATCGAAATAATCATGTGATTCTTGACTTTAAGTCTATTGATATGGTGAATTACATTTATTGATTTCCTGATGTTGAACCAACCTTGCATCCCTGGGATGAAACCCACTTGATCATGGTGCACTATCGTTTTAATATGTTTTTGTATGCGATTTGCTAAAATTTTGTTGAGAATTTTTGCGTCAATGTTCATTAAGGATATTGGTCTGAAATTTTCTTTCCTTGATGTGTCTCTGTCTGGTTTAGGAATCAGGGTAATATTGGCTTCATAGAATGAGTTTGGGAGAGTTCCCTCCTCTTCTATTTTCTGGAATACTTTGAAAAGTATTGGAATGAGCTCTTCTTTAAAGGTTTTGTAGAACTCAGCTGAGAACCCATCTGGTCCTGGACTTTTCTTTGTTGGTAGGCTTTTGATGAATTCTTCTATTTTATTACTTGAAATTGGTCTATTTAAATTGTGTATGTCCTCCTCGTTCAGTTTAGGCAATTCATATGTCTCTAGAAACCTCCTGATGTCTTCGAAATTTTCTATTTTGTTGGAGTATAGGTTTTCAAAATAGCTTCTCTTCGGGCTTTTAATCACCTCTGCTGTCTAGAAGCTTTTTAACTTGATGGCATCCCACATTGATTATTGATTTTATTTCTTGAGCTTTAGGAGTCTTGTTAAGCAAGTTGACACCTGAACCAATATGATGGAGTGTTTTCTTTTGGTAGTTACAAAGTTTCTGGTCTATTCCTAAGTCTTTTATCTACTTTGATTTGAAATTGTGAAGAATGAGAGATAGGGATCCAGTTTCATTCTTCTATATATGATATCCAGTTTTTGCAAAACCATTTGTTAAAAGTCTTTCTCTAATATATATTTTGTTACCTTTGTCAAATATCAGATGATTGGATGGGGTTGGTGAGAGAAGAATGGAGGAACTTTACATTATAGAGGGAAATGAGAGGGAGGAGGGGTTGGGGTTATGAAAAATGGTGGAATGAGACAGACATCATTACCCTATGTACATGTAGATTTACTAATGGTATGAATGTACACCATAAAATGAAAAGTTGTACCCCATTTGTGTACAATAAATCAAAATGCAGTCTGCACAAATAAAATTTTAAAAACCAGATAACTGTAAGTCTATGGGTTTGTATCTTTGTCCTCAATTCTATTCCAAAGATCTTTATGTCTATTTTGATATCTATACTCCAAGAGCGATTCTGTTGACAAAGAAATCAGGAAAGCTATCTCATTCACAATAACTTTGAAAAAAACACTTGGGAATTAATTTAACCAAGGAGTTGAAAAATCTCAACAATTAAAATTATAGAACACTGAAGAAATTGAAGAAGATCTTAAAGATGAAAAGACCTGCCATGTTCTTGGCTAGGCAGAGTTAATGCTGTCAAAATGTCCATAGTACCACAGCAGTATGCAGAGTCAGTGTAATCCCCATCAAAACACCAATGACATTCTTCATGAAATTTAAAAACAAAATAAAACAACAACAACAAAAAACTATCCTTATAGTCATTTGGAAGAATAAAAGACCCAGATTTGCCAAGGCAAAACTGAGCATAAAAGTGATGCAGGGGCATCACAATACCTGATCTCAATTTATACTACAGAACTATAGTAATAAAAAAAAACATAAAATATTTTAAACAAGAAGAAACATGTTCTGGATAAGGATACCCATTTTCTCCTAATCAACATCCCCTCAGTTGTAACTTCACTTAGTCAAAACTCTAGAAGATATATATTATTTCTCTCTTTCCCATTAGTCTCAGATCTAATCTGTAAACAAGCAAGTCCTCTTAAATATAGACCAAAAAAGTTTTCACATTTCTCCCTCTCCAACGCATAGTCCAAGTCAAAAAACTCCTCTTCTAACAGGTTTTCCTGCATTAAGTCTTGGACCCTTCCAATGTAGGACGTATACAGTGACTAGGGTAATGCTTTTTGGAATATTTACCTAATTGTGTCTCATCTGATAGGAGAATACAAATGCTTTCAGAGGTTCTCCATTTCTCTTAGGATGAAGACTTGGTCCTCCAGTCCTGTGCTATCTGACCCTGCTTCCCTCTCCTGCTTCTTTCCCCACTGCACCCTTGGTCACAAATCTCCAGGGTCATATTGAGCTTGAGTTGGCTCCTCCTGGGAATCAAAGCCCTTTCCTCCTCCTGACAGCAGCCTGCATAACTTGCCCTCCAACCTGGAGTTCTCAATTCAATGTCACTTGCTCAGTATGATCCTTCTTGACTTTCACCCCTACGCACATCCATGGTTACCTTCTCTACATGCGCATGTCCTCCAAAGTTCTCCTTCAAAACACTAATCACAGTCATAAGTCGTTTAGAGCATTATTCTCAAAGATAGTTTTCCTTCATTGACCTATCATGTTATCTATAGAATTCAACAGAGGGACTACCACAGAGCAGAAATTTAATATATATTCATGAACTACATAAATTAGTCAATTGATAAATGCATACCTCCCTATATAATTTTGCTATATATCCATCTTATAATTTTGATTGATAGAAAAAGTCAATGTTAATTTATGTATACTACTGTTTTTGTTATTTTTTATGGTTAAAGATGTCCCCTCCAAAATTCAGGTATTGCTAATGTCATAGGATTAAGAAGTGGATCCTTTAAAAGGTGATTAAGCCACCATGAGAGTGCCTTCCTTACTGAGAGTACTAAAACTCTTAAAAGAAGCTTTCTGTCGCATATGGCTAGCTTGCTTCTCTGCCATATAAGGACACAGGAGCACAGCCTGATTTCTTTAAAAAAAATCTGGAGAACTTGAAGATAATTACTTGGTAGCATGCTGCAATGGATAAAAAAATAAAATAAAATAAATTCTTTCTAATTCATTGGCCAACTCTTCATTAAACTAGAAATTAAAGAGCACAATTATATACTTGGTCACCATGCTGTCAGTGATATATGTGTAGTCCCTGTCCTCATGAAGCATACTTCCCAGTGGGAGAAAAAAAAATTAGGTAATGAACAAAAAATAATAGTCAATATGATTTCATCCTACAAAGAATAAAAGCAAGATAGACAGGTATGGTGGTGCATGCCTGTAATCCCAGCGGCTTGGGAGGTTGAGGCAGGAGGATGGCAAGTTCAAAGCCAGCCTCAGTAACAGCTAGGCACTAAGCAACTCAGTGAGACCCTGACTCTAAATAAAATACAAAAAAGTACAGGGAATGTGGCTCAGAGGGTGAGTGCCCCTGAGTTCAATACCCGATACCCCCCCCAAAATAAATAAATAAAAATTAAAAAAAGAATAAAAACAAGGTGTTATGGTGAAGATTTATATATATAACAGACATATAGTATGGAAATTCCGGTGATTTTACTGTTTGTGATGGTCATTATAATTTCTTTTTTCCCTGTCTAATGTTCTTTGCCTTTTGCAACAGAACTCCACTTTTTCTTTGGGAAAGAAAACCCATCTCTACTCTTAGTTCGAGTATCTGATGACATCCCTTACACACACTTCACATATACACACACAATTACAAGTTCTCACCTCCATCTGTGGGCTGGATATATCACCATACCTATCCAGTAGGAGTAATACATTACCCTGATCTGAGTGATTGAATTGATTGGATAAATTATTGGTACATGACCCAAGCTGACCCAATGACAACCTTCCTCAAGTTTCTAGAACTAATGAGAACAAACCTTCTAGTTTCTAGAACTAATGAGAACAATACACTCTTTCCTTCTAAGATTTCTGGCTCTTAGGACCATGCAAGAAGGCCTTACTAGGAACCATCATTGCAAATTCTACAGATTATGTATCTCAGAGTAGAGCAGAAGTAGAAGAAAGCAAAATTGAAAAGTGAAGGCACATTTTATTTTCTGAAGCCCAAGATCTAGTCAAAACTAAGGTACTTGAGAACTTAAAATGTGACTTTAGTGTTATGAGAGTCAATTAATTTTGAATACTATACAAGCTACTTTAAGATGGGTTTTCTGCCCCATATGCATAAAAAGAGAAAGCAGTACAACTTAACTAACTCATAATTTGAGATTTAAAAAGTCTCCAAATTCTTTTAGTCCTGATTAGTTCAGCAATGAACTGGTCGTTCACTGTGCCCCAGGCCCAATGATAATGAAAACTATGTGCTATTGTGACTATTATCACATTTAATCCTTAATATATTTTTAAATTTTGGAGACAATGAGTGCGAAGTCTGGAGACCTTACATTGCTTGGCCACGTTTACAGCTTACAAGTGGGAAGACTGTGAATAAACTCTGAAGATCATGCTTTTCTATATAATACTGCTTCTCGGTTCAAGCTGGTATTAGCACATGCCACTTTGTACCTGGGCACATTCTGCCCAAATCCCTGAAGCTCCTGGCTACTGGCCCAGCAATGGTTCCAACAGTGACATAATCAGGGAGAGTCTAGACCCCTGGAACATGGGTCTTCTCTGCAAATTGTTGCCTACAGTAAAATCAGAAAGGACAATAGAGGAAAGGCCCTTAGCAACCATAGCCACTAAGACCCAATTAAATAGGATGCATTCTCTATAATTAGAACTGCCTTGAGCATATCATATTCTACAGAAAGACTAGGATCTTATTGTTGAAATGAGGTATGGGAAGGTAGAAAAATTCTTCAAAATATTTTATATTATTACTAAGAGACCACATAATATACTTCAGAATAAATACGTATGCATATGTATTTATTATACATTGCATTTGTTTTTACTACATATATACAAATGTAATATAAAATGTAACATGAATATAAATGTAACATAAAACTCTACATACTACATATATACATATACATAACATATATTTATATATATTTACTTATTATATAATATAAATATATATATTTGCTTATTTGTAAATAATTACAAATAATTACTCATATATTTATATATTTATATATTAAATATATTTATATATATTTACTTATACATTATATACAATGTATTTTATATATATAAAATACATTTTCTGGAATGAGCTACCAATTAACAAACAAGATTAATCAGGCTTGCAATGGAAAATGATTTAATTAGAGCTGAAAAGGCTCAAGAAAGTAGTTCAACTTAACTAAATTGTAATTTGAGATTTAAGAAAAATTTCCTTATTCTTCTCCTGCAACTAATAACTATTTCTGAGCATTTAAGTCATATCTAAAAACTTACTGGAGCTTATTATAAAGAGTGTCTATTTATTTAAAATAATAAATTATCAAAATCACTTGAGACTACACAATAAATAGAAATGTAAGTGGCTTGTCAACTGAGTTCTGAAAGAATTTATAAAATAACTGCACATATAAATAAAATAAGAACCAACCAAATCATGACCAAATAAGCTTTAGTGGCAAATTAAGTTGAGGGATGGGGAGGTTACCACATTCAGCCTATAGCTCCATTAAAGTGGTCTCCACTCCTAACCTAGTCCAATCTCTCCAACAAGATAGACCCATATCGTTGGATAGATCTCACTAAACTCGGGAAATCTGAACAATGTTGAGCAGTGGAACTCAAGATGAAGTTATCATGGAAGCATGACAAAATTTAAATAATATCAAATTTATATGATGTATTTATTTTCTAGAGAGAAAAGTGGATGCAGTTAGCTAGGATTTACCATGGTTGCTTTCTTCTCCTATTTGTCTGGTCATAGTTTGGCTATTAACACTGTTGTATAAAGTTACTTCTTCTATCTGGGTCACAAAATTCTAATCTGTTGCTAGATACATGTTATTTCAGATTAGTCCACAGATCATTAAGAGAAGTAGATATGGATCAGAAATTTTTATCCTAGGCTATCTGTTATAATTACCCTATAGATTTTAAAAACACAAATGCCTCAGGTCTCTTGAAATCTACTGAATCACAATGCCTGGCCATTGGGCACAGACGTGCACATTTTTTTGATGTCCTAATGGTAACTTTGATGAATATCCACCACGGAGAACTTGTGGATTGGATGATCTTTACATCCCCTTTTACATCAAATTCTGCGATTTCTTTGAATTACTCATTTAAAAACTGACTTTTTTCCCAAGAAGTCACAAACATTCTGGAGCAATCAATTTTGATAAACTCTCCAAAGCACATTTCAAAAGTAATTATAAAAATAGCAGAGTTTGTATTTAGGAATACCTTCAAATCAATCAAGGGAAAAACCATTAGCAGTTTATATAAATAGGAAACATTTTCCCCCCTACACCACAAAGTGTGGAGGTAGATAGTTGTTGGCACTGACTCTGAAGTCTGGCTTCCTTTAAGGCAGGGAGAAGGTAGAATATCACAAGATGGTGAATCACTACAGCATCTCCTTTAATCAGGAAAGCAAAGTCTTAACAAATACCTCTGATCAGGTATTCTGATTAGGGTTTAATGACAGAACAGGGTCTTAAGGCCACTTCTAGTTGTGAGACATACTGAATATTTGGTCTTACCAATCATAATCTATTGTCAGGACCAAATGTACTATCAGCCACACCAGAAAAAAAATGATTATGATTAATAAGGTGGATACTAGGGGGAAATATTTACAAACAACTTATTTTAATCCAACTTTTTATAAAATAATTTGAGAAAAAGTTTAATTTTACCTTATATAGCAAATAAGTGTTCTACCATAACATGAAAAGCTATTCATGTCTACATACAATTATCAAGGAGTAGTTTTAAAATTTTTTGAGAAATCAACCCATGAACATAACAAGTATGTATCCTATATTACAAGGAAATTATTTTGAAAAGAAATATTTACTTGAATGTAGAGTTATTGTGTTCATCAATAATATCACTCATTTAATCCATGACCATTATGTTTTTATACTGTTAAGCAAAGACTTTTATCCGATAGGAAATAATCAAGAAAAAAATCAATTATTTCATATAAAATCTCTGAGATAATTTTTAAATTAGGGATCTTAAAATCTACCAAACTTTTGTTCAGTTTATCAACAGATACATAAAGAAAAAAAAACTTATAATGAGGCACACTTTATGGTCTAAGCCAGTCAATTTAGAGAATCTCGTATATCATAAAAGAATACAAAATTATCTACAAATATGTTATTTTAATAGCATAAAATTTGTAACTGGTATAGCTGTCAATAACAATGGATTATTATAAATGTTCATTGATGAAATACCATTTTACCATTAAAATAAAGAGATTACTTAACAACCTGATGAAATGTACTAAATAAGATACTAAATTAAGTGTAGTCCATCCAAATTGTTTAAATAATAATTTGTTTCTTGCACACATACTGGATGCTAAATCCAATATTTTGCATGTATATATTTCTTTAGATTCTCACTAATCTGTCAGTTTCTGTTAACCTCCTCATCTTATGGTGAGGAAATGGGGAAATAGAACAGTCATAGAATTTATTCAACACATATCTAACAAATGATGGAGCTAGGATTTGAACTCAGGAAGCTTGGTTTCAGAAGTTGGGTTTATATCTTTACGATAATATATACTCAGAGATTTTTTTTCTTTTTGCACTGGGGATTAAACCCAAGTGTGCTTTATCTTTACCACTGAGCTATTTCTCCAGCCCTTTATTTTATTTTATTTTATTTTATTTTTGAGATAGGGTCTTTCTAAATTGCTTGAAACATTGTGAAATTTCCGAGGCTGGACTCAAACTTGCAATCCTGTGGAATTAAACTGACCACATTTTGCCATGTACATATATGAATATACCACAGTGAATTTCACCTTTATATATCTCTGTAAAGCACCAATTAAAGATATGATAAATAAATATAAGGAAGACCATTAGAGTAGAAGGAGAACAGGAGTTGGGAGGAGGGTATGGAAAGAGGATATACTGGGGAATTAAATGGAACAAATTATATTCTGTGCATGTATGATTATGTCAAAATTACCCCAATATCATTATGTATAATTATAATGTGCTAATAAAAAAGGAAGAAATATATTCAGAAACTAAATTTCATTCAATGTAATAGCACTCATCCAGCAAAGGAACCAGGGAAGTGGTTGCTCATACCAAAATTCGGGTTACTCCAATGAATGATGCACCATTTCACCCACTATCCAACTAGACCTATAATTCTCATACACGTTTCAGAAATTATTTATCTAGGACAGGTATTCAAGCTGAATCTTCTTCAGTGGAAAAAATCAGCCAAGTTCTGTTATTTAATAGATAACCACTCCTTGATAAAATCACTGGCTCTTTGGGATTTGCCCATTAATAATAGCATGTTAAGGTGGAAAAATATTTTATATTCTATAAAGAGAAAATAAAATTAGGTAAGTGCCTTCAAACTCCTTCTCAATTCTGCGCTATTGGAAACTTCACTCTAAATACAAAAATTTAGACTAGCTTCTTCTCTGAATCTCTTTCCTTTCTACTCCACCAACCTCAATACAAGGCCTCCATTTTAAGGTTACTTCATAGACCAAGATGTCTGTTGGAGCTCCTTCCTGCCATCTCATCTCCATTACAAGAGCAGGATAGGACAAAAAGAGTCCCTATAAGTCAACTTCTTAGAAGTCTCACATGGTTTGCAAGCTTATATTTTAATTGTCAGAGTTAGTTACATAGACACACCTAGCTATTAAAGAGGCAGGGTAATTGAGTAGTCTTTCCTAGTCCATGGTTTCATTTTCTACAGTTTCAGTTACCTATTCTCAACTGCAGTCTAGAAATATTAAATGGAAAATTCCAGAAAGAAATGATTCATAAACTAAAATTGTGCATCATTCTGAGCTGCAATGTGAACTCTCACAGAATCCCACTCTTTTCCTCTGAGCTTTTGAATCATCCCTTTGTCCAGCAAATCCACACTATATATGCTACCTGCCCATTAGTCACAGAATTACAGTGCTTTTGTTCAAGTCATCCATATTTTACTTAATAAAAACCCCAAAGCATAAGAGTAGTAATGCTGGCAATTTGGCTATGCCAAAGAAAAGTCATAAAGTGCTTCCTCTAAGTAAGGATGTGAAAGTTCTTGACTTAGTAAAGAAGGAAAAAAGTGTATGTTGAGGTTGTTAAGATCTACTAAGGTAAGAATAAATATTCTATCTGTGAAATTGTGCAGAAGGTAAAATAACTTTATGCTATTTTTGCTATCTTACCTGAAACTAAAAGTTATATCCAAAGGGCACGTTAAGTACTTAGTTAATCTAGATAGAGAAGGAAATAAATTCACATATCTATGTATAGGAAAAAAGATAGTATACATATGGTTCAGTACTATCTGCATTTACAGGCATCCACTGGATACCTTGGAATGTATTCCTGTGGCTAAAAGTGGGTTACTCTAATCTTTAAAGTATATACTGATGACCACAAACTTTAGAATCTCCCAGCTCTGGAATTCTGTTTTTTTTTTTTTTCCTATTGTCTGTTTTAAATTTTTTAAAGAAGACTTGACAAGCCTATGGTGTTTTGAAAGTTAAATGGATGTTATATTGAGAAACATAAAGTATAAATTTGATTTTTAAAAAATCTGAGTCAAGTTATAAATGCATCATTCTTTCCGCTATGCAGATAGCATCTCTATCCTGTGATGGATTAGCAACTGAAAAAATTCATGTTTTTTGTTTGTGCTATTATTGAATGTTATTTCATGTATTGTTTCAAAGAATAGTGATTTGCTTATTATCTGAGATCCTCTTCCTCCATATCCATATTTTATGGATGAAGAAAATGAGGCAGAGAAATGATTAATGACTTGCTTAAAGTTGGACAGGAAAACAGAGGTGGTGCTAGTATTTGAACTCATACTGTCTCACTGTAGGATGTATGCTCAATATGTCTATGATATGGGGGTCTCTTGAAACTTGCTTCTTTCTAAAGTACCAAACTTACTTCAAAATATTGTTATTCTTGTAATTAAGCATGGTAACTATTATTTGATAGTACAGATTTAGAAACTCCAGGAAGAATAGGTGAAAGGCTTGGTCTGAGCTGATAATGTCAATAGAAGTCAGGTTTTCTGACTTCAAACAAATGCTAAAATAGCACAAGCTCTCTCATCTATTTGCAAATAGCAATATTCATGACATTCTTCTATAGAAAACATTCTGATCTTTGCAAATGAACCATTGAAAGATGAGATGAGAGTCTGAATTATGTAACCTTATTTTCTTTCCTTTTCATAGACTTAATAATTTTTGGTAACAAGAATACTATGTCATGGGGTTAAATATCATAGATTTGATAGGTCAAAATATTCTAATATTCTTCTTTTGCTTACTGAAGTATATAATATGTACATTTGAAAACAAAGTACAGAGTCTTATATCTACAGTCATATGAATTAAGTTTCTTTTTCCAGAGGGTATTTGGGTTTATTAACTGATTTGCTTTTCAGCTTTATTAAAGATTGTGTGTGTGTGTATGTATATATATATATTTACATATATATATGTAATATATATATGATAAAGCAATAGAAAATCAAACATCTGAAAGGCAGAAGAGAAAAATCAATTTTAAGCCTGCTGAAACCTATCAACCGCAACTATGATTCAAACATTTCAGTTCTTCATAGAGACAATTACGAAATTAAAATGCTTACAAAGTTTATGCAGCATGTGTTTTACAACATTCAAATTGTTTTCAGGAGCTTCTGAATCATTGCTGGTGTTTCTAATCTGCATCTGTTATAAAATTCAAATAAAAATGATACAAATAGGGTCCTTATGAATACAATGGAAAGGAAAAAAAAACAAGGAAAATAAGGAATGTATTTGTTTTAGAAAGAAAAGTGAACGCTGATAAGGTTGGAGTGCCTTAAAGAAAAGTTTTGTTTGTGGTCTCCAGGAAGATCTCATGGAATGACATTAACTTTGGTCAATTCACAAAGGATCAGGGTGTAAACTCAATCTTCAATGTTTTCTGAGCAGGCTAGAACAGGCAAATAAAACAATTAGAAAAAGAAACACTAGAGTATATACGACACCTGTCAAATTATTGTAAATTTTGTGTTAACCTAAACTTCACCCATGGAATACTGATACATCTGGAAATTTCAGATGGGCTGGGGAGGCTGGGCTTCCAGGAACCTACCTGTAAGAGAGAAGGCGTCAATCTTCTAGGAAAGAAGGAAAGAATTTATCCTAAGGGATGAGGGATGGCAGCTTCAGTTTTCAGACAGAAAGAAGTAGTTCTGAGAAGAGTGTGTGCATCCACATAAATGAATTCACAGTCTATTTTCCATGAACTTAGGTTTGAATTCTAAGTTAGGAAAACCTCTGAGTAAATCAAAACTTTTGGCACAATGGTATTGTTCAGTTTCCCTCTGAAAGAACAATAGGAGCAAAGGAAGAGGGTTTTTTCTCTTAAAGCCACAGACCACAATAGAACCTTGACTTTGCAAGCTTTTTCTGCAAATCAACAGTATTGGCATGGAGGGGCAGCAGTACATGTCAGAAGGACTAGTGATTCCTTCAAATGTGCTATACAGTATATAACATTCTTTATATGGAGAGAAAGCATTTGTGCTTGTGTGGGGTAAGAGTATAAGATCCAGAGGAAGAGGTGGCAGTGGTCACAGATATGAAAGTGCCCTGTGGAAGTGTTGACGTGCCAAAGGAAGCATTATTGCCTAGAAGAGGTATGCTATAGTGTGCACTTAGTGTGGCAGCAATGCCTGGCAGAAGAGTTTGTAGCAGGTGAAGTGTGTAAACTGGTGGAAACAGTCTATCTCTAATTGCTGGAAGCTGTGGTAGAAGTAGATGCTGATCTTTGGACCTTATCAACCTGGTCACTCATGTCCCAGTTCCTGAGAGTGTTGTCTGCTTCAAATGCACAGAGGCTCCCTTACATGTAGAATTGTCTTCATTCAAAAATCTTTAATTGTCTAATATGCAGCAGCAGATTATCCATAGTTCATAGTCAGAGTGAATTACTCCTGCCAGTAAGTAAGCTCTTTTTCTTTGCCTTCTGGAATCATATTCCCCAATTGGGTCACTTCAGCTTCCAGCTCTTGTTTTCCAAAAACATATATTCTAATTACTGGTGACACATCATCATGTTACTGATGTTGATTGAATTTATGTATTACGTACAAAGCTGTTCATCCACTCTTTGTGAAGAAATGACTTGAGATAAGAGTACATACCAACATGTTACCAGTGTCACGTTGTGTAGATTATGGTCAGTAGCCTAGAAGGAACAAGATTAGATTAGGAGTTAGAAGGTTTAAGGAAGAAGCATGTGGATGGACTCAGAGGACTAGACACAAAATGTGAGGGTCTCAGAATCATGTGTGAACAGACACCAGAGAGCACCCACTTAAGAGGGACATTGAACAATGAGTGTACAGGTGTCTCAGAGAGTATATTTCAGTCGGGTTCTATCTTTGGCCATCCCAGTGATTGCACACAGTGGAGGTGGCAACTAAGGCTTTGTATATTTCTGAAAGCATGAACTTCCTGTCATCGAGGCTGAATCTGATTTGCCCACAATAAAGAAGAGTACTGCGCTCACAAGCTGGCACCATGTTGTAGAGACCCATCAGTGTCTTGTGTCCTATCAGACCCTGTACAATAGGGAAAGTGAAACGTTTTGAAATGGATTGACATGTGATCCAGGTAAGGACTTGCTTTTCCTGCAGTGCCTCAGTCCTCAACGTTTTTTGTTTATTTATTCTTACTGGAGATTGAACCCAGGTTACTTCACACTGAGCTATGTCCCCAGCTCTTTTTGTTTATTTTTGTTTTGTTTTGTTTTGAAACAGGATCTCACTAAGATACTTAAGGTTTCACTCAGTAGCTGAGGTTGGCCTCAAATTTGTGATCCTCCTGCCTCAGCCTCCTGAGTCACTGGAATTATGGGCCTTTGCCACCATGCATGACTCAACATTATTTAAGAACTATAGAGTTTGATATAACAATGTAGAATTTCAGAGGACACTGTCTGAGACCAAGAAGCACACTTTATAGAAAAGAAGTTGTACCTATGGACTTTGACCCTGGAATCTATATACTATGCCATCCCCAAACTGCTGGCTTTAAATAGTTCTGAGATGAATCTAGTACATTGTATTCATCTTAAATTAACAACTAATGTATGAAATTGTGTATCCAATACTTAGAATAGACCAGGAGATAAGAGTAGCCCACCTTCTCTACTAGGAACCCATTTAGGAATTTGGAATTCCCATCCCTGCAACTTTAGGCTCTTTTAGATCTTGAGATCCTGATTTGTAGAAGGGATCAATTCCCCTAGGGTACACAGATTTTTACCACACTTAACTCTGTGATGAAAATTGGTTTCTTTGAGTACTTTCAGCCTGAAGACTAGCTTAAAAAAAAAAAAAAGCTAATATATATTCATGGGCAATTATCCTGATCATCATAACAAGCTATAGTTGCTACTCACATAATGACATTTTTATATCTGAAAATGGGCAAGTGCAGACACCATGATCTGAACATAGCTTGATTACCAGGAACTGAGTCCTCAGGAATGGTAGTCAAGACTATTGCACAAGATAAGCCAGAGATGCTAACAAGTGGAAATGCTAGAAAGTTTATGGAAGAATCTAGAAAGGATGGTGAAAGAAGGACATTATAAGGTGTTGGGAGAAATCCTAGTTCTTGGCTGGCAACAGTGTACATCTCAAGTGTGTAAGGAAAACTTGCAGGGAGGAGCATTCTGCTTCGGCTACCTAGGAAAGTAAACAACTGCCCCAAGTTGACTCAGTGTTACCAAGGGAACCTGTACAGGAACCTGGTAGTCTGATTCCCTGTGGCACATTGTGATTGGGCATATAAAATGTGTAGCCGTTCCCTCCATAAACGAGTTTACAGGCTGCTTGCCACAAGCCTGCTCCACCCAACTCCTGGAGTCTGGGTCTTGACTCCTTGCCATTACCCTGTGTATGAGCTAGCCTGGCACAAGAGAAACTACAATAAGGTCCACTTAAGACTTCAGGATGAGGTGCAGAAGCAGAGCATGTGGCTCATCCCACGAACTCTTCTAAGTTTTCTCAAAAAGTGAGATCAAGGAGAATCCTAGAGAAGCTATGCCTACATGTAGTCAAATTAATGTGTTAAACAAGTGGATCTAACAATGCAAGAAACATAGCTTGTTCGTGCTTTATTCAGATTCCTTGACAATCACACACACTCATCTCTATGCTGCTCTTACTAGTGGTTAATAGCCACTCATAGCTGTCCCTTTCTCCCAAGAAGTGTTACTGTTCAAACCAAAGCCACCTTTCCAATCTCTTGCAGACAGATCTTGGCCAATGATCATGGGGCATCAGGGTTCTAGAGTAGCCTTTTGTCTGAAGTTAGGACTATCCCTCTGATTCAATTTGAACTTCAGAAGTGAACTGTGGGATCAGAGCAAAGCTATGTCTCTAGCATAGAAACAGCCATGCTTTGATTGGCCCACCTTGCTGTATCCTGCTTCCCTTTTCCCAATTCTCATTAAAGCATTCTCCCAAAAGTACCATGTAAGACTTCTCAATTTAGGCTCTGTATTATGTAGTACAGAAAGCGGTGAATGCCTCCCTGATTTATAGTAAAGAAAGTGGTACTGGCCTTAGTCATGACTGCCACTTAAGCCTAGCAGATAACATGAAATGGTGATGTCACATCATTCTTAGTGGCATTATTCATGAGCACTTCCAAGACAATGGTTAGATTATTCCCAAAATAACAGGAAAATATTTTGTCAAGAATTGGAAAATTTACAGAGCAGAACAAGAATAAATGAAACTTATTGCTAATACATCTCCATTTTATACCATGGACTATAGTGACCTGGGAAACATGGAATACATACATTGTCACAGGAAATAGGCAATACTCATCCCCGCATATGCTTCCATATTATATTCAGAATATGAAAAGTCAAACATTAAAAGTTATTGTGGTAATCCAAAAATGACTTACTGCACATGAACTTAAATCTCATTAGAATACATGAGTTGGGGGCTATTTTTTCAGGGTCATGGCCATCTTGATTGGTGATATCTAGCTAAAACTCTGATTTACCTGTATAAAATATTTCCAAAATTGCAAACTTGAGTTTTATTTGGAATCATTTCCCTTTCTTCAACTAATATTTTGTTTTTTATCACATCTGTCCCAAAGTATTTGGCTCAATTTTTAATTTTGAACTTGAAAAATGACAAACTTTCTTGAGCTATCACTTAGATCAATTTTACTTTAATATTGTTATACATATCAGTCATATATAGGCAATTTCTAAATTTATTTCCACCAATGCTAGTTACATTTGTTTCATAGGGATCTCATAATTGAAATCTTATAGTAAATCTAACTCTTTCAATTATTGATTCTAAGTATATATCTCATTGTTTCCTCCCCTTTTCAAATATCAACCTTACTTTCAAAAACTGGGCAGAGATGAAGGAAAATAAAGAAATGGTTTTAGCCTCAACCATTAACAAAATATCAGTGTGTTTCATCTTAGAAGAAGACTGATCACAGGGATTTTCAAGGCTGTTAGTTTATCTTCATGCTTTCAGGCCAGAACTAAACTTCACAGTTGAGAGCAGAAGATTTAATCTGTTTTTACTTTATCTTTAAGCTAAAATGTTTTCCTTATATTTTAGGATTAATCTAGAAATTAAAGATATCACCATTACCTCAAATATTGCTATCATTTTATAAGTGTATAGATGTGAGCAGATCCTTAACATCTAAAGTAGCTAGAATAGATGATTATTTATCAGAGGGTTGATGTCTATCAGTTAGGACCCAAAGACTGCTGAATATAGGCATATCAGTCATTTTTGGAACTAGAAAATTTTCTTTTATTCATAAATATTTCCGGATATGCCTGTCAAGGTCACTATGTCTCCATCACTAGAGATTTGTTTATTTGGCTTAGGGTTTTACTTCTCTGTGATTTGATTTAACGTCCTAGATGTTGGGCAGCTAGGCTGAATTGGCTTGGCATCCTTATCTGGAACTGTTTTTGCACAGGGGAAAAATGGTATTTTCCTTCTGACCCAATTCTTCTTACTTTCTAAGGTTTTAAATCAGAGCAAATAAGATAAGAATAAGATTCCCAAGGACAATTTTCCCTATCTACTACACAAGACTAGTCCAATATTGCCCAAACTTTGTTCGGTGGAGATGTTAATAAATGATATGGTTTTCTTTAAATCTATGGGACTGTGGTTACCTTACACCTCAGTAAAGAATTACAATGCAATTAGAAGCTTTGAGGAATGCTACAGGAAAGAAATTTGTTTCTTTGTTTAAACTTTGTTTAATTGTGCTCAAATTATATGAGCAATAAATAATTTTAGGTAGCACATCAATTAACCTCATGCAAGCCACCATGGGGTTCCTGGATGGGAAATATTGGTTTAATATAAAATTGGGGTATTTATATCCCAAGTCAAGGTCACATCCTGCCTTCATAATTCATCTCATCTCTCCAGTCCCCCTGATTCACCGGCATATGCATCACATTTCTCACCTTGGGGTTTCCAAAATGAAAATGATCACTGTAGGTTCTTCTACTATCTTCATTAAAAGTAGAGAATAAAGTAATGACACAAATTGGTGTATGTAAATAAGATTATTAAACTTGTATTAATTAAAATTCTTCTTTGTGACAAAAAAATGCTGAAGTGGAAATAAATGTATATACATAACTTAAAAAATTTTTAGTGACTTGTTTCAGAATTCCAAATAAAACCTGCTGATTGCAAGGGTGTTTATCAGGCAACGAACCTGGTAAATCATAGACTCAAAGAGCTTCAGAATTAAGAAGCAATCTCAGGATGTCAGAATCCAGAACCACAGATGGGGCACCAAGAGGGTTCCCTCTAGTTGCATTTTATCTGCATTTCCCTGAGGTCACACAGTTTGTTCCTATGTGGACTGAAAGGCAGCAGCTGCCACTAGCCCCCAATTTACGTTCTTCAAACTAAATGACCTCATAGAGCAGGTCTCTTTCCACTTGCTTTAAGCACAATTATCAGAGGAGGAATCCATTTGGACTGTATTAGGTCATATAACAGACCTGGATCAACCACTGCTCAGGCCAATTGACAAAATGACTCTAGACTGGATCATATACCTACCTGTTTTAGTCATCTTTTATGCTGCTGTGACTAAATGACCTGACAAGAACGATTTTAGAGGAGGAAAAGTTTATTTGGAGGCTCACTGTTTCAGAGGTCTCTGTCCATGGTTAGCAGTCTCTATTCTTCAGGCCTCGAATTGAGGCTAAACATCATGGTGGAGTGTGATAGAGAGACAGGCTCACATGATGATCAGAAAGCAGAGAGAGAGACTCCACTCTCCAGATACAAAATATATATCCCAAATCCAGTTCCCCAATACCTACCTGGTCCAGTCACACCCTACCAGCCTTTAGTTACCACTCAGTTAATCTCTATCAGGGGATTAATTCACTGATCTGTTAAGGATCTCATAATCACTTCTTCTCTGAACTTACACATGAGGTTTTAGAGGACACCTCACATCTAAACCATAATACCAACTTTTAAATCTGGAGGACTATTAAATTCACCTGAGTTGAAATAGTTCCCTAAAGAAAAGGAAGGTAGGGGGAGAAAGGGAAGGAATTTCCAAACAGGCAAAAATAAAAATATTCACTGCATTTCACTCTTTGATGAGCATTGAACACCTTTGCCATACATAAACTTGCAAAGTTTATGCCCATACCAGAGGAAAGGCAATTATTCTCTGTGTAAATGGAGACATTTTGTGTTTTCATCAGAACACAACCTGAAATCTTATTTGGTTAGTGAATATAGAATCTTTAGATATGGCTCTGTTCTCTCAATCCAGTCTGGATGTACCACTTCATGATTTGGCCATGTATGGGCTAAATAATAAACAAAACAACCTCAACATATGCGTTTTAATATGAAAGTGGGAAGACAGTTAAATAACAATGAGACCTTTTGGAAGGAAGAAAAATGGAAAGCACTGCAAGATGATAAGAGCTTCTGAGGACAGACTTCATTTTGGTAGACAATGGCTTGTATTCCCTCCTTGTTCTACAAAGGAGTTGCCATGTTTTCCACAAGTGAAATTGATTGCAACCTGCAAGTTCCTCAAGATCATGTTTGAAAAGAATATTGGGGGAATTCTCCATTTCTGAACTGTATCACTTCGGAAATCCCTTCCCTATATTTGTGAGTTTGGGGATTGAGTAGTCACAGGCCTCTGATAGACGGGGCTGTGTGGCAAATACTTCACTTAAATCATTTCTTGGATGCCAGGTTACTGCATTTTTCTTGATCTACACCCACTTCCTAGGTGATCTCATAGATATAAATAAATTTTAAAAGCCTGAGTGTTTTCTTTAGCTCTCATATTGTCCCACATTAGACATGTGTTATAACCCTTCTTTACATTCTCCACATTGACAGTTCAAATTTAACAAGGCCAAATCCTTGGGTCTTCTCACTTTATGGTAAATGCCCATATGATTCACCCATTTTCTTAATTAAACACTCTCATAAATCGCATCCACAGATCCAGCTTTATTTTGAATCTGCCCACTTATCACTCCTTCTACCATAATCACCCTGATTCAAACCAGTATAACCTTGTCGTGAAAACTTCACTTATAAAAGCTTTATAATTACCCTCCCATCTCCTAACATAGTACTGTAAATTACAGCTGGAGTAATTTTACCTTAAAGTTGCAAGTCAAATGAACTAAACCTGCATGCTCAAAAAATCCTGTCTTTTCTTTATTGTGAAGCAAAGTATGAACACCTGACCATACCCTGCGAATCTGTGGGTCGGGCTATGACCATCTCTGAAATCTTGGTCTCTAATGGACTGCACCTTGTTCTGTCCATTCCAATCACACAGGTTTGCAGTTCATTTAACACTTCAAGCTCGTAATGCTGAGGCCTTTGCCTTGCTGTTCCTTCTCGTTCTATCTTTCTGTCCTCAGATGTGAATATGGTTTTTCTCATTTTTCTTCAAGTTTCTCTGTGTCACCCCTGTTACTTATGTTACTTATGTTGTTCCATTTGTTCTCATAGTGCACATATTTATTTGACATATATTTCTTATGTATGTATTTTGTTTATCCCACTGAAAGTATAGAAAGTGATCTGTCACTACAAAGATCCTGTTTTGTTCATTTTTACTTTCTATAATGGTACTTTGAATATTTTTGTCATAAATCAATTAATCTAACAAGTTGTAACATGTTATATATCTTTTATATGTAATAAAATATAATGTATATATAATTATTTTTATAACCAGTAACTAAAGACTAGCTCATGGTCATTTAATATTGACTAGCCTTTTTTCATTTTTATTTTTTCTTAACAAGGAGCTAACATGGAGTCTGCCTTTTAATTTTATTTCTAAGCCTAACAATAAGATCAAGTACCATTTGATGAGTCTTAGCAATGCATTCCTTTGCCTATCCTTTTCCACAATCCCAGGCAGTAGGTAAAAGAGAGTATCACATTTTAGAGGAGGAAAGTGAGGTATAAAGGAGTTCACTTACTTTTCCAAGTTTCATGGCTAATGAGAAGTCCAACTAGAATTCAACTGAAGTTGGTGGGCTCTGGGGTCTAGACATAAGACCATGCTCATGTTGCTTTCTCCTGAATGGGCCTTGATTTCCTCCTCAGAACAGTGAAGGGCAGGGTTAAGAGGAGAGTCTAAGGGGATGATGTGCTAGGTGGCATCTGAGCAGGGCTCTGTCAATAGGCTGGGTCAGGGCTTCTGAGTTTTCTCCAGACTTACCTCACTTTTCTGTTACCACTAAATGCTCAGTCTCTCTCTTTTATTTGAACTCCTACTTCCTTTTCTTTGCTCACATGAAATTTAAGATGATATGGCGAATGAAGTTACTTTGATGATTCAAAATCCAAGACTGGATTGTAGCAGTTTTGCAGCACAGACCATAGGCAGATAACATCTTTGGTAAGAACCTTGAGTTGTGTTTTGTTTGCTTTTCTGCTTTCAGTATCATTTCCTCAGTTTGATTCCGAATTCTGTTTGTACATTTGAATCCACTGGGGAGACTGTAAAAATACTTGGTCCTACCATATAACAATTAAATAAAATCTCTGAGGATGGAATTATGGCAGCCCTATTTTTTATAGTTCCCTTGGTAATTCTAATGAGCATCTAGAGTGAGAACTATTGCCTTAGATCAGTGGTTCTCAAGCTTTAGTGTGTGTCAGTATTATCAGGAGGGCTTATTAGACACACACTGCTTGGCCCCACCTCCAGAATTTCTGATTTGGTAGATCTAGGGTGGGACTGGAAAATTTCCTTATCTAAAATATTCCCAGGTGATACTGGTTCTGCCAGTTCCAGACCACACTTTGAGAACTACTATCTTAGACCAAAGTATGGTTCTTTTCCTAATACTTCACTGAAATTTTAGGAGGTACTAACCCACTGTGATATTTTCTAACAAGTCTTCTAAATTTCTAGACTCCATGGGCACATAACCTACACACCAAGACATAACAAGTAATATTGTAACTATTGGTTGTGAGGGTATTATAAATAATCTTAACTTGATTGATATTTGTTTTGTTTCCAGATTTTTGTAACTACCAATATATCATTGACCATACCGTCATTTACTATGGCACAGTTGGTAGTCTGCCTTCTCCAATATGAAAGTCAATAGTTACCTGTGACTATTACATATAAATTCATTAAAATTCTGTAAAATTAAATATTTGGTTTCTCTGTTACATTAGCCACATTTTATAAAAAACTTTTTATTTTATAGTGGGGTTTGAACCCATGGGTGCATTACTGCTGAGCTACACTCCCAGTCCTTTTGATTTATGAATTTTTTTTTTTAAATTTTGAGGCAGCGTTTCTCCATCGTGCTGAGGTTGGCCTTGAACTTATGATCCTCGTGCCTCAGCCTCCTAAGTATCTGGGATTATAGGCATGTGCCAACACACTTGGCAAATTAGCCACATTTTATATTAAATATCCCTGTATGACTAGTGCCTTACCATATTACATAGCACAATGGAACATTTCCATCATAACATAAAGTTCTATGGGACAGTACTGGTTAGATTTTATTAAACATGTTTCCTTTCCTTTGTAGCTCAATATGTGTTCTAGAACACCTACACTGAGGTCAGTTTATGTCACTGTCTCTTTGTGTCTGGAATATGAAAGAAAGATGTATTTATTCTGGGCATAGCATGCGAGAAGCTTAGGTGCCTGAATGATTGAATGATTGCATGGAATGGACTGTGGCTCCCTCTTCAAGTTAAGATGAACTGTGACTTGGACGAGAAATAAGTTTTTGTTTTTGTTTTTGTTTTTTTTTCCTGTGCTACCAATTAAACCCAGGACCTTGTGCATGCTAGCAGGTGCTCTACCACTAAGTAATACTCCTGCTCTGCCCTGAGAAATAAATAGTGATTGTGTCAACCTGATATGTTAAGGTATTTAGTTATAACATTTCATCCAAATTGACCAACACATTGACCTAAAAAAAAATGTTAGGACTTGTAATATTCTTCAGTATCAAAATTTTTTTCCTAAAGCTCTGCCAACATTAATTAATCCATTTGATTGACTTTTATTATCATAGACACTTGAATAGAGTTTCATGTTTTGTTTCTATGTAGGTAAATTTTATCTATTGCTATTTGTAGAAATGATTTTTACTAATGAAAATACATATATATATATTTGTTTTCTTGGTATGTGGTAATCTCTTTAAATATTCAAATTCATGCTAATTTTTGGCTTAAGAATGTATCTATTATTTCCTCGATTATTGTTTTGGGACAGTTTGCTTTATACTACCATGAATTCATTAGGTTCTTTTTTTCCCCTGTAGATTAAATTTCCTGAAGTGGGGTCCTTTCTTCTTTCTTTGTTGAATGAGTTTGCTTGGACTGCCTTAACAAAATAGAGCAAATTTGATGATTAAAAGAACAGAGTTTTTCTTTTTCTCAGTAATTGAAGCTAAACATCCAAGATGAAGGTATAAGCTAATCTAGGTTTAGTGATGGTCCTGGTTTGCAGAGGCTACCATCCTGTCCTGCTATGTCCTCATATAGTCTTTTATATGTTTGTAAGAGGAGATAGAGAAGTGGAGATGGAGAGAGAGAGAGAGAGACAAAGACAGAGACATTAGTGTCCCTTTGTATGAGGACATTGATCTTATCACATCAAAGCTCCACCTTATGTACTACTTACCTTAAGTAGTTTTTAGAAGTACAAATAGAACCACACTAGGTGTTAGAGCATCAACTTAAGAATTTTTGAGTAATACAAACATTTGGCTCATAAAAATCATTTTTTTATTGCTTCATTAGTTTCTTCATTACACTGGTTGAATGTTAAACAATAGTCTTCTATTTTTACTTAATATTTTCCTTAGTTAATGATTTGTTTTTCAAAGCCTCCATCATATTTTCAAATTTTGCCTTGTATTTTCCATGTTGTTGAAAATTTTTTCCAGATCTTATATTGTTTTTCGTTCCTCAGGATTATTTGTTCTAATATCAAATATGTATTTTGATTCTCATGATATAATAACTCAATTGAGTTTATTTGTTGTCTTAGGAACTGAAACATTGAATCCAATGAGCAGGAAAGGAACTCATTGGAAGGATCATGAGCTAATTTAAGAAACTGAAGGGCAAAGCTAATCAACTAAGCATTGAAAAATTCAAGAGCTGTGTCAGTAGAGATTGTCTTCAAATGACTCAGTTTCCACCATGTTCATTCTCTGTGTGATTCTGCTCAAACTTTGAATTGTCTGTATATAAATTTTTGTTGTATTAATGACACATTTATTCTATTTATTTATTTATTCTATTTATTCTATCTATTTATTCTATTTTGTGATGTGCCATTTTTGGGTTGAGGTATTCATATTCTGTTGAACAGATAAAAATAATTGTTATCTAGGTGGAAAGTGAAATATTTATTAACTATAGCATAAATATATGCTGTAGCATACTTTTAAATCATCTTATGATAAAAATAGTTTTATGACAATGGAATTTTTAATAATAGATCTTCTATTACATAAAGAAGAATGATTTAAAAAAAATATTTAGAGTGTACTCTTGTTCCTTGTGGCAACATTCATTGTTTTGGTGGCTTTCTCTACAGCAAAGTAGTTTATTATTTGTTTTTATCATGAATCAAAACCTTCAGCTGTCATAGAGAATACTATTGCCATTTAGTCTGGGACTTTTCTGGTCACACTGTTCTTCTTTGTGAATGAGGATTACCAATTGGTCCTACTTGGCTCCTAGCCTGGGCAAATCAGCATTATATAATTAATTTATGCATCTTAGTTTGTGGGTAGCATCTTTTTAATTACTAAGGTTAATGCATATTTACTATTTTGAAGACCACTTTTATTGATATATAGAAGGGGTGATTTAAATATTGTGATTTCATATCAACCAACAGAATTTTCCAAATCTTTAAAAAATGAAGTTTCCAAACATAACACATAATGTAAAGCATTTGGAAACTTAATCTTACATACATAATATAATTAATACAATAAAAAAAAAACTTCCAGTAAATATTTCTCTCTGATGGTAACACTCAAAGCTTGTATCAGTCATTGACACTTGATTAGGCACTGGAGCATAAGTTGTATAGCAATGAAATAATAAGAAATATGTGTGCTCTAAATGCCAGCAAGGTAAGTTGTGGAAGTAAACCTCGATTAAGGGGTATTTCCTGGGATGGAGACTTGAAGTGAGAGCTTTTGAGTGGCAGATGACACAGATTATCTGAGGAAGTATATACAATGGAAGGGTCATTGATTTGAAATGAAAGACTGGTGTCGGGGTTTCGGCCGGACCCCTGGCCCTAGGTGTGGCAAGGCTAAGATGGCGCCTGGCAGTGAGCCAAAGCAGTTAACTTTTGCACAAACAACTGACATTATTTTGAGGAAGTTCCAGGGATTGGCTAAGCTCCCTGATGGACAGTACAGGTCCACTATATGCCTGCCTTCTGTGAACTTTTACCGGGCTTAAAGCCTATTAATTTTTTCTCTGTTACCGGGCTTAAAGCCTATTAATCTTTTCTCTGTTACCGGGCTTAAAGCCTATTAATATTTCTCTGTTACCGGGCTTAAAGCCTATTAATATTTCTCTGTTACCGGGCTTAAAGCCTATTAATATTTCTCTGTTACCGGGCTTAAAGCCTATTAATATTTCTCTGTTACCGGGCTTAAAGCCTATTAATTTTTTCTCTGTTACCGGGCTTAAAGCCTATTAATATTTCTCTGTTACCGGGCTTAAAGCCTATTAATATTTCTCTGTTACCGGGCTTTCTAGCCTTACTTACTTTATTACTTTATTGCTTTATTATTTTATTACTTTATTACTTACCACTTAACTTATCCTTGTCTGTGAAAAATTATTGCTCTTTGGCTCCCGGGTTTCGGCACCACTTGTTGCGCTCCCCGCCCGCAGAGAGACACGACACCTGGTTCTTTTCAGCCCTTTATTTGCGCGCACCCCCATCCTCTCAGTTCTTTCTTTGTTCCTCCCTTTGAGGAACTTACACTCCAATATATACAGTACTTGTAACCAATCAGCATTTTCGCACGAGGGGAGAGCATTAACAGATACAGGCAGCGAAGGCAGGCATATAGTGGACCTGTACTGTCCATCAGGGAGCTTAGCCAATCCCTGGAACTTCCTCAAAATAATGTCAGTTGTTTGTGCAAAAGTTAACTGCTTTGGCTCACTGCCAGGCGCCATCTTAGCCTTGCCACACCTAGGGCCAGGGGTCCGGCCGAAACCCCGACAGACTGGAAATTACCAACCACGATCTACCTGCACTTCATGCTGTAGATAAATAATTGCTTTGACTCTTATGGCAGTCTGTTTACCCAGGACAGGTTTTCTTTAAGGTCTTCTATTGGTGAAAGGACATGGAGATTACCTTCTACTTAGGATGTGCTTTGTGTAATAAAAGAGTCAAAGGTGGGGAAAGCTTTTAGTTCACATTTGTTTCCATATGTATATGTATGTATGTGTCTATATTTTCAGGCATATATTGCCTATAAATGAATATGCATACATTTTATATGCATATGCATGTATCAGGAAATGAATATATGCATATCGACAGGAATCTAAAATAGCAAGTTGCTGTGAGTGAGGTTAGCATGATGAGGGTGAATGTGGAGAGAGAGCATGCCTGGTTCAAGGCGATGCCACTTATGACCCATCTCCTGCCAAGTACGATACATATGATCTAAGTGACAGCCTTGATTGAGATGAAAAATTTCACTATTTATCTTTTTAATTCTTTGAGCTATGTGAACATATTCACTATTCAAAGTAATAAGTGAAAATGTAGATTGGACTACAAGGAATGTCTTGAGGACAGAAAGTATGTGGTTTTGAAAGCAGAAATTGAAATTGTACAAGCATGGATATCTTCTTATGTCACAACTAGTATTTTTTATTAAAATAAATGTCTCTTATATACAAAACTCTTATCTTAATTCTGTTCGTTTTCTAATTTTTCTCATCCTCAAAAGTATAAATCAAAACATTCTTTTTATGATCACTTCAATGTGTACAATAATTTATTTCATACCCCAATAGTAGCAATTATTAAAGTAGTTAATTGTAAATTATCTGAACTTTATTTTTCAAAAAAGCTGGAAGCTGTTGTCTTATTTTCAAAAGCAAATTTTAGAATTTTTCTTTTTAAAAATATTTGGCTGGATTATTAGGTGTCTTAGTGAAATGACATTAGACATTTAAACTAGATTCTTCTAATGAATAAACATTTGCCCTTATAAGAAAGCTAAACTATCTTGAAATTTGAATTGATATAGTATCCATTTTAATAAGTTCAATCTCAATTTTAAGCTCAGCAATCATGTATTCAATGTATATTAAATCCAGAAATATCAGAAACAAATCATTTAAACCTTACTTGGGGAAGTGCATTGAGTTCTAATATCACTCAGATTGCAAGATGAATGTGTCAGGTAGGAAAAGCTAACTATACTGTGGTAACACATGACCTGAAAGTCCTAAAGTTCTGAAGTAGCTAAAGTTTATTTCTTGATGATGTTTTCTCTCCATTTCTTAGCAGCTGGGAACTTTGATCCAAATCTTCGTTATCTAGGCCAGGGTTTCTCAAAGGCAGCACTGAAAATTTAGGGCCAATGATACTTTGTTGCTCCAGGGTAAGGAGAGTGTTGGGGAGGCTGTCCTGGGCCTTGTAGGATGTTTCACTGCAAATGTGGCTTCTGCTCACTAGGTGTATCCTCTTAAGTCATGCCAACCAGGAAGCATGTCCATGCATAGGCAGGCATCCCTCAAAGGGACAAAATCACCCTGGTCAAGAACCACTGCTTTCTAAACACCACCCGTGTCTAGAAAGAAAGTGAAAGTGGAGAATTACACATGGGCTCTTCTTGCTTATGCTGGGAAGGGATTCACACCACTTTTGCTCACATTTGGTTGGCTAAAACATACTCATATTTCTCTTCAAGGAGATAAGGAAGTACAGTCTTACTTTGCTGTTATAAAGAGAGTAAAACAATATTAGGAGGATAGGAAATTATTCCCACTAGCAGTTCATAATAGTTATTACTAGTCTTATTATGTATTAAATTCATTTTATGGGGCCTAGGTATTTGTTAAATATTTCATCTTATTGTTCATTTCTCATTTCATTCAAGCTTTTTGAGGCCACAAAAAATTTTGTACAACTCTCTAACATTTTTAAAAATAGTTGAAATACTAATTATGTAATACCTCCTATGAAGTAGATAAATATTAACACTCTACATATAGATATAAAATTTGGGACTTAGAAGGCTTGCCTACATTTATGCATGTATTAAATAAAGTTTTAAATTGCAAATATAGGAAGTTTGACTTCAGAGTCATAACATTAAAAAAATTATGAACTCTTCCTCTCTAACATGATGCTAAACACGTGCTAGATTCTTCATAAATATGTGTCGAGCTGAACAGAATGACTTTATATGATCATCAGTCATAACAGTCCAAGAATAATCTGAAAAAATGAGAGTCTGCAAGCTCTGTGAAGTCCTTTAATGATAAACGTATTTATCTACAACAGTCAATATGCTGCTAAAAGGGAAGTTCTTTTTCCTGAGAAGAGCAATGGCCAGTAGCAATGATCTTTCAATAATATTTTAGAGGGAAACAATTTATCACTAAGAAAATGAACACTTTCTCACTAGAAACTTCAGAAGCCAGATCATATTCTTCCACCGCAGCAGGTGGTTCCTGGAGAACTGACAGTAAATAAGCTTCCAGAAGAGCAAACAGCAGAGGCCATCCTAAGTTTCAGCACCTCTCAGCAGTGGCAAAGGAATCAGTTGTTTCAAGTACCTGAGGGGAAACAAAACCCAGTACTTACTAGTTTTCTAGTCCCACTGTTTCCACCTGTGACCATGAAAAACAAACACCACCACAAGCAAGTGTACAGAAAGAGAAGCAGTGAAACTGAAGAAGCAGTGACAAAAATGCATTCTATTGGTAAAGAGAATGGTAAGGAAAACACAAATTCTCAGAACAATGGGTTCCCAAGTCACAAAGAAATACCAGTAATCATACAGCAGGTCCACTGATAATAAAGCACTAAAGTTTTGTGTCTCTCTGGTTAACCAAACTCATATTATTTTCAGTTCTATTCACAAATGAAATAACTGTTTCCAGATTGTGGTGTTATGATAATAGAGTTTTTTTTTTTTTCTTTTCCAACTGCATAATAAAACTCAAGTGTTTTTTCACACCAGGAGCACATCCACTAAGACCCACACTATACCTCTTAGGACCTACTATTGAAGAATGTGAGTAGTCTTTATGATGAACATGTTTGCCTATGTCTCCCTAACTTTATCATTTTGACTAAATTCATTTTGATTGGTATTATTCCATTTTTAGTCTTTTAGCCATCAAACTTACTTTGTAGTCTTCAATTGAGCTAAATTTTCTATCAAAAATTGAAATTCATGTTGCATTGAGATTGTTTAAAGACTTTTTAACAGTCAGGTTCATTAAAAAGAGAGAATCCACATAAGTAATTTGAAAAGAATTGTTATTATAAAATGAGACTAACTATTAAGAGGAAGTAAAGAGAAAGAATATTGGAATAGCACATATTAAATTAAGGCAGTGTACTTCAGGAAAGGAATAAATTGGGAAGAGAAGCTCCCCACTGTAGTCTGAGATTTGGTCTTCATCATAGAAAGGATTTGTCTGTGGAACACTGGATGATAGCAAGATCTGCTAAGGTATTTCAGACCAAGGCAAGAGAGGAGGAAAGCATCCACTGGAATTGCAGGGACGTTCTCTAGGTAGTTGTCTACTCCAATCTGGTGAAATGTGCTAGTAAGCAGCCGGCTAAATTGGAGATGAGATTATCTGGAAGGCTTCCCGTTGGAACATCAATCAGACTCACTGGGATATGGCCCACTGGGAAAACTCTCCAGGAGCCTGTTGCTGAGATGCTGATGAGAAGAATTATAAATTCAAGATCCACCAACTTAGAGTGTCTCAGGTTTTCCACAGAATCCCAAGCAGATTCTAACAAACTCATGGATGACTCAGATTTTTGCAATTAACTGACAAATCACTTCACAATTTGGGATAGTGCATGGGCAAATAGATCTTAAATGGAAAACAACAATCTTATGGGAGTGATGAGACATAAGAAAAGTTCAGATCTGCCAGATGACTGGCAAATGAAGGTGAATTACTGTGATTTATTTCCTTTCAATTTTATAATAATTAAGAAAACATTACACAACTTCACCAGCTATCAAAATCCATCCTTATTTGTCCTACATTATAATATTGGAGTTGGACCTTGCAAACATGTTTTCTTTACTAACTGAAACAATTTTAGACCTTGTTGATGAAGGACACTGTAAGAAGGAGCAGCTTTCCATCTAGGTCTTTACTCTTTTCTTTTTGCTCCTACAGAACTTCAGTCAATAGGAAGCTTACTGTAGGTAGCCAGTGATGTTTAATCTTATAAATGGCCCAGGATGAAAGCTGTACAATATACTAAGGGCAAAACCAAAATAAAGTCACATTAACAAAGATTAAAACTGAACTACTATAAAATTAAGATAATAAATTAGTAGTTTAACCTACTGCCAGAAGAAAAGTCAACATTACTTTGAGGAAGGAAACAAAAAAAGTTTCTATAATACATTATCCACAATATGCATAGTAGAGTTCATCCAAAATTACCTTACATTTAATAAAATAAATGTTAAATTTAATCTCAAAGATGACCCAGATGTTGGAATTTACTGACAAAGAATTCCAACAGCTATTATAAATATTTCAAATAAAGTAGAGACTGGCAGAAGGAATAAAAAAGCACACAACAGTGGTGGAGATATACAACTTCCCCCCCAAATAACCAGAAAGTTTAAAATTAAAAAAAAAAATTCATCCAACATAAGACATTTAGAACTTAGTGCAGACTGGATACTGCAAACGAATCAGTTAACTTGAACATTGCCTAGTACAATCACATTGAATTTTATAAATTTATTATATGTTATATATAATGTGTGTATGTAAATTATAATCAATACATTTTTCATAGAATATAAATATGAAATACAAATGTTTGCTATCAAATTACATTGATTTAAATACAGATACACAGAGAAATATTGACAATATACAGCTCATATGACTATAACAAATGCTCAAATATATATGTAGTTGGAAATTAAGAAAAAGAGGAAACAAAGTAGGGCAGAAGTTTTTTAAAAGTGGGTAAATAATTAATAAATATGATGAACCACAAAAGTTATGAAGCTCAGTCAAATTTAATTAGAATAAATACTAGTAAAGTAGTTAGAAATGCTGTACTTTGAAGATTAAAGTTAGAGAAACATTTGAAAGTAGCTAGAGGAAGAAGTACATATTACCTATGAAGAACAACAGGAAAAACATGTTTGACATGTCACCTAAAACAAAAACAAAATAATAATAATAATAACAAAAAACAAAGAATCCATAAAACAATTGAATCACATTTTTCAGGTGCTAAAATAAAAAAGAATCTGTCTGCCCAAAATTTTATATCCAGGGAAATAGTATTTAAAAACAATGGTAAAATACAGTTTCAGATAAATGAAATCTGCCAATTTAAACACATTTCAAAAACTGTTACAGAAAGTTTATCATTTTTAGAAATAAAAATATCAGACAGGAAAATTAAACATAGAGAAAAAAATACTTAATGTTGAAAATGGTAAACATTTAAGTGAATGCAAAAAATATCTTCATGTAATTTTGGTGTCTTTAAATAATTGGCTAATATACAATAATGTTTTGTGGTTATTATAAACATGTAGAAGTAAAATATGTGAAAATAATAGTGATGAATGAAAGATAAAATGGAATTAAATATTATAAGGCTCTTATACCATAAATATCAGAAGTATAGTTTAATTTTAACACCCCCTTTCTCTCTCTCTCTAAAAATAACTAATACAAAACAAAAGAGGTACCACTAGTAGAAGAATAAAGGAGAGGAAGTTGAACCTGACTTAGTTTATCTAGAGATATGCAAAAAAAAAGGAATTAAAGAAGCAAAAGTCAGAAGGGCAGGATAGAAAATAATCAAGATGGTAAATTGAAATAGAGTCATAGCAATAATTACATTATAAGCAAACAATTTATAAATCTAATTAAAAGGTAAACAGTGTCAAAAGTAAAATTTACTGCTTACAAGAAACCACTTTACATATGAAGTCACAATTTAAATGAAAGTAAATTGTAGAAAAAAAGATATAAAATGGAATCTAGAGTGTTCACATTAATGTTGTACAAAGTAGATTTCAGGACAAGGAATATTAGCAGAGATAAAAAGATAAGTTTCAGTATGATAAGGAAGTCAATTCATTAAGGAATTGTTGCAATCTTACATACATATTCATAGATACATGGATTTAAAAATATTTTACAAATTGAGAATTGCTTATATAATAAATACAAAACAAAGTTGAGAGAAATTAATTAAAACAACAAATATCACAGATTCATAGATTTGCAAGACTCAATATTATTAAAGTACATTATGATTGATGATCATAATTAGTAACATTAATGTGTTAGTTCTTTAAAAATTGATTATGATTTCAAAGCAACCCTATTAAAACTCAGGCAAAATTTCTTGTAGAAATTGTGAAAGAGATGTAAAAATTCATATAAAATGCCAAAAAATTTAGACTTTCCAAAATGACTTTTTAAAGAATAAATTGGAGGGTTAACATTATGTAATTTTAAGATTATTTCTAAAATGATTGTTATTTAGATTGTTCAGCATTGACTTAAGAATAACATAGATTAATGGAAAAAACATAGCTTGCATATGGTTAATTAACTTTTGACAAATGTGCCAATTTAATTCAATAAGGAAGGATAATATTTCCCTAAAAGCATTATGTTAAATGAAAGATTTCAGACATAAGAAATTCTATATCTTATATACATGTACATTTTTTATATTTTTTACATGTAGAAAAATCTAGAAAAGTTGAAAATAATCATTGCAAAAAGCAGATCAGTGATTATCAGAGTCTGAGATTAGGGGAGAGATGTGATTGAATTAAGGTAAAAGGAACACAAAATAACTTTCCCCATCCAGTATTGTGTATCGAACCCACATTCTTGTGCAAGCTCGGCAAGTGCTATACCCCTGTCCCTGAAAACACTTTCTGAGATCAAAGATATGTTCTATATTATGATTAAGGTGGCTGTTACATGTCTGTATATATTTGATTAAACTAATTGAATTGTGCACTTAATACTGTAGATTTTCAAAAATGAATTATATCTCATTAAAGATATAATCATATAATATAATTAACCACATGGACTGAATTAAGGAAAGAAATTTATGACTATTGCAATATATGCAAAAAGAAAAATAATGGATTTGATAAAATTTATAACCATTTGATAAAAACTCTTAGCAATAAATAATACAGGACCTCAATGTGATTAAATAAAAGCATGAACAATAATCTACAGTTAATGTTAATCTCAATATTGAAGTTTGTTTTTTTTTTTTGAAAGAAATTTTTTCTGAAATGAGGATGGATACTCCAGCTTTTTTGCTGATTCCATGTGCACGGTATGTTTTTCCCCATCCTTTCACCTTTAGGAGAATATCATGCTAAGTGACATAAGCCAATCTCAAAAAAACAAAGGACGAAGGATATCGCTAATAAGTGGATGATGACACATAATGGGGGGTGGGAGGGGTTAGTGTTAGGGTTAGAGTTAGGGTTAAGGAGGGGGCAAGAATGGAGGAAGGAAGGACTGTATAGAGGGAAAAGAGGGGTGGGAGGGGTGGGGGGGAAGGGAAAAAAGAATGAATCAAACAACATTACCCTATGTAAATTTATGATTACACAAATGGTATGCCTTAACGTCATGTACAAACAGAGAAACAACATGTATCCCATTTGCTTACAATTAAAAAAAAAAGTGAAAAGAAACTTTTTCTCTTTTATTTTGATTTTTTTTATTGTAAACAAATGGGATACATGTTGTTTCTCTGTTTGTACATGGAGTCAAGGCATACCGTTTGTGTAATCATAAATTTACATAGGGTAATGTTTGATTCATACTGTTATTTTTTCCCTTCCCCCCACCCCTCCCACCCCTCTTTTCTCTCTATATACTCCTTCCTTCCTCCATTCTTACCACCCTCCTTGTCCCTAACCCTAAACCTAATCCTAACCATAACGCTAACCCCTCCCACCCCCCATTATATGTCCTCATCAGCTTATCAGCAAGATCATTGGTCCTTTAGTTTTTTGAGATTGGCTTATCCCACTTAGCATGATATCTCCAATTTCATCCATTTGCCTGCAAATGCCATAATTTTATCATTCTTCATGGCAGAGTAATATTCCATTGTATATATATGCCACAGTTTCTTTAAATGCATTTTCTATATGATAAAGAAAAGTAAAGATGCTTTCACCATTGTTCTGAAGATCCTATCAGAAAAATTCAAAATAAAGAAATAAAAAGCATGAAGATTGGATTTAAGCTAGGTGCAGTGGTGCAGGTCATAATCCCTGCAACTCAGGAGGCTGAAGCAAGATTGTAAATTTGAGACCAACCTGGGCATTTTGTTGAATCCTGTCTCAGAAGAAGAATAATGAAAAGGAGGGAAGGAGAGGAGGGGGAGGGGAGGGGGAGGGGGTGGGGAGGGGGAGGAGTAGTGAAAGGGGTGAGGGAGAAGGGGAAGGAGAAGGAAAGAAAGAAAGTGGTGGGGAACATGGGATGCAGCTTGCTGTTAGAGCACTTTTGGGTTCAATTCCCAGAACACCCCCCACACACACACACTCACAAATGGATTTAGCACCATTTTATAATATAAAATCAATTTATAGAAACAATTACATTTGAAATATTAAAAGTGTACAATGTTACACTGCATAGTACTACCCACTACTACAATGCATTGTTAAGAAAAAATTAAAAATAATAAGTGGAGAGATATGTCAGATCCTCATTTTCAAGTTTCAATATTTAAGATGTAAATTTACTCCAAATTTACTTATAGGTAAAGTGAAAATTAGAACAAGTGATTTACTCTTTAGAAAATCAACTAATATATATAGGAGGATGCAAAGATTGGAAGAAACTAAAATTTTGAAAAAAACAAGGTAATAAAGTTTCTTAACATAATCCATCATGAGGATATTACTAAATAAACCACAATTACATACTACTTCCCATTTTTCTAGATTGTTAAAAATTAAATTTGGACAATAACAAGTGTTGGGAGGGTATGGAGCAACCTGAAACTTCATTTATTTCTGGGGTCTATAAATTTTCATAACTACTTTAAAAAATAGGTTAACAATTCTTATGAAGTTAAAATATCTATCACTCAAAAATGTCATTGCTTGTTTTTTGTTCAGGAACATAACTTAGGTTTGCAAAAGAATATGGACAAAAACGTTTATGGAAGCTTTATTCATAACAGACTTAGACTTGAAATAACCCAGGTTATTTAAGAAAGAACTGAACAACAGCTAAATCAAATGAAAGATTATATTTATCTGCAATAGAAAATGAAGAATTCTGATACTGGACTGGACCCTGTATAGGAGAAAAAAATAGTTCGAACTTTTAATCACTTTATACTTTATTATATCTATCAGTAGAAAATGTATATTTGAATATATAATAAAAATATAGTTAACTTTCCCAGTATGTGCCAGTAAACTAACAATTAATATTATGGGAAAAAAAGAAAAAGAGGTTCCTGATATGTTGTTTTGGGAAATTTCTTTGTAAATACTGCCACCATGGCCAATTTCCAGCTAACAATATGGTGTCACTAAAGAAGCAGCATTCTCTCAAAAGAAGAAACACAACTGGTCAACAAATATATGAAAAAAATGTTCAACATCTCTAAGAATTAGGGAAATGCAAATCAAAACTACACTAGGATTTCATCTCACTCCAGTTAGAATGGTAATGATCAAAATTTTGAACAACAATAAATGCTGATGAAGTTGTAGAGAAAAAGGTACTCGTGTACATTGTTGTTGGAACTGCAGACTAGTACAAGCACTCTGGAAAGTAGAGAGTCTTCAAAAAACTAGGGATGGAACCACCAAATAAAGTAGCTGTTCCACTCCTTGGTATGTCCCCAAAATATCTAAAATCAGCATCCTGCAGTTATATAGCCACGTCAATGTTTATAGCAGCACAATTTGCAATAGCTAAATTATGAAATTGACCCAGATGCCCGTCAAGAGATGAATGGGTTAAGAAATTGTGGCGTATGTATACAATGGATTTTATTCACTCATATAAAAGAATGAAATTATAGCACTTGCTGGGAAATGGATGAAAATGGAGAGTATCATGCTAAATGAAATTATCCAAACTCAGAAACTCATAGGTCGAATGTTTTCTCTCACATGTAGAAGCTAGAGTAAAATAAAAAAAAGGAAAGAATGGGATAACATAAAGAACAAATTAAGTACAAATTAATAGATGAACAAAAGGAAGTCTAGTAGAGTAGAAGGAGAATGGGGGAGGGGAGGGAAGGTAGGAGGGAAAAGGAAGAAGGAAAGTGATCATGAACTGAAATTGATTTCCATGCACATATTAGTTTTTCAGGATAAACACAACTACTATGTATAACTACAGAGCTCTAATAAAAAAGAAACAACAGAAACAGAAGCAGAGTTGGAGAAAGTCAAGATAACTTTAACACACCAACAGGGTGAACTCTATACATACAGTATCCATAGACCTTAACAATAGTTTTCACACACATAGCAAGATCTGAAGCAATAAACAAATCTGTACCTACTCCCGGCTATTTGGCAGTTTGGATACTATTGTTATTAGTGTTGTATAGTTCATTTATTCTTGCCAATCATGCCATACCACACACTGGCTGAGTTAAAAAAAAATGGTTAATTTTGGCTTGTATTTCTGGAGGTGCAAAGTCAAAGGACCACACCTGGTGATGGCTGTTTTGATGGCAGAGTCCTGTGGTGGCAACAGACATCACATGGCAAGAGATAGGGAGCCTGTGAATATATGAGTAAACCACTGAGTATGTGTGTATATGAGTGTCCCTCTGGTCTCTCTACTTTTTCCTCCTCCTTCTCCTCCTCCTCTTTCTCCTCCTCCTCCTCCTTCTTCCTCCTACAACAGTTAATTTTATTTGTTCAGTGGCTCATATTGCAAGCATTAAAACCAGCATGAGTTTTGATTTTGTGAGCCCAAATCCACATATTAATGAAGATAAAAACAAACTGCAATCTGCACACAAACTATTCAGGGTTAATCACACTGTAGTTTTAAAATTTATTCAATCTAGAACTTAGTAGTCACAGGTCTTTTAGACCCTTCTAGATGTTTCACAGGATATCTGCACTTTTATTGAACTGAACAACCTCATCATTCTTTAGTGCTTCTGCTTCAAGTTGAATGTAGATTAATCTGGGCATGTGGATATATGAAATACTCAGACGTCATTATCAGTGCCATATATCCTTTCCACCATTGTTGACACTGGGTGAATCCTGGATAGGTCTTTCAACATATATTCCATGAGATCAGCCACACTTAATCCAATAACCCAGTTGTACATCCTTTTAGCTTGATGACTTCATTGGCACTTAAAGCACCATCTTATGCACTTCCTTCCAGTTTTCACTATCTGTTCCCTATTCTGGACACAGTTTCTATATACAGTTTCTGGACATACCTGCTACATTTCTTCCCATTCCATTTCCACTTGAAAAATCTATCCATGGCATCTTCTGGGATGGAAGCCAAGTTTTCTAGTCATAAGGTGTTGAAATCCAGCTGAATTCAGATTGTATCCACCTCCACTCCACTTAGGTAATCCACCCAGTTTAAAGGTAAAATATGTAAAAATGTCTGCTGAGTTGGAAGCCACATTATGATAGAAAGAGTATTACAGAAAACTGACCTGAGGAATAATGAGTTTGAAGACAGTAACAAGTCTCTTTACTAGATTGAAACAACCCTTCTCCCCTTGCTGATGGATTCATGTAGTTACCACCACAACCTTGGAATTGGCAGTCACAGAGTTTTAGGTGTCATGTTCCATGTCTATCATTTCTTCTTTGAGATTTTCTTCTAAAATATCCAACATGGCAAATTCATTAGTCAAACACTATCCCAGATTGGTATACCATACCAATTTGCCCAAAACCCACTATAGTGATCTTATTATTTGGGATGATAGATTCTTTTTTGTCAACTGGTGAGATGAGTTTTTCTGTAAGAGTTACCTTTTCATACAAGTGAGAGAAGATTATAGAGACCACTGAACAGTCATGCAAAGAAGACAATGTCATTTCCTAGTTTTACAAAGCCACCAGGAATCAATCATGGGGGTTCTACAATAAAGACTTCCTAGTCTTGATTGCCTTCTGAAGACCACTTTTCTAAAAATCATAGTGAGATTGTTTCTCTCCTCTTCTAATATTTCACAATGGAGATTATATTTCAGCATGAGACAGTGGGCTTAAATAAGAATTATATTGAATCCATAGCAATGATCATATCTCTCATTTTGACTCTTTTTTATTTTAGTGACTTTTTAATTTAAAGCTGAATTTCAGTATCTTCACCTCTGTAAATCTTGCAGGAGAAATCTGAGTGAGGGTCATTTAGGTCCATGACTAGCTGAATAAGCACTGGAGACCCCTGATGGTGATTATTTTTTACCTGGTGGCATGGGGAGATGTTTACAGACACTGACATTGTCAGAATCCTTATCCTTCATAGCAGGTATTGCCCTGAAAAGTCTTGATTTTGTGTCATCCTTGATGAAGGAGAACCTGTCCTTGTCTTCTCCTCAGTGTGCAGGGCAGTTCTTTCTGTGGATTTCAAACTGAGGGTGTTTTTGAAAAATGGATAGAACAACTTCTCTGCCAATCTATTCTCTTCCTTTCCCCATGTTTGTCTTACTTGAAGAAATGTAGATACTGATCTTAAGTCAGTGGGAAGGTTCAGAGTTATTTAGAAAACTGTTTTTAATGTATGTTGATGAACAAATCATAATGACATCCATGATTGTGGAAAAGAATTTTTTTCAATTTGTCATCTGATTGGCAAATTTACTTCATATTTCTTGCTGTAGTTCTATTCTTTTTAAACACAAGCAATTCAAACTAACTCATTAAATTCCAGTTTATCTTCCCTGTGCATATTTTGAAGTAGTATTTTTCTCCTTTGCTATCTAACCAGGTCATTACATCTAGACTATTCTACAATGTAATTTGTGTGTGTGTGTAGCAGCTATTTTATAATGCCTACAAATATTCTTTTCCATCTATTAATTTTTTTGAAACATGAATATAATTAAATTCAGATTGTCAGATTTTTGGTGCTTTACAGTTATATTATTGTGACTCAGATGACAAAACTCACACACACACACACACACACACACACACACACACATAGCTAAAATAACTCCTTGAAGTTGTCCTAAGGAAAAATTATGGATATCTATAAAAATTTAATGTTCGATCTCTATATCTTTTCTTTTGTGAAAATCTCAGCATATTCTAAAGGCAAAAACATAATGGCAAACTACATAAAATCATTCGCACTGTGTGAAATTCATTGTGGGTGTGACAAAGAAGGATATAGAAAAACATTTAAAAATATAGAAATAAAATATCAATAAGTTAATAAGTGAAAATCAGGTTACACATAATTATGTAGACTGCGATTTTACTTTTATGTAACACACATATAGGAAGTTTTATTAGTAGTGATAAGATTATTAGTGATGACAAGATTATGATAGGTTTTTACTTTTCTTATTTTTTATGCTTTCTAAAAATTTTATACGAACACTCTTTTATAGTAAGAAACAACTAGACAAAGTAATTTGTGTGTGAAGATAATAGAAATTCAAAACAAATAAAATTATTTGAAATTTGTATACTCTTTAATGAACATATAAGCAGGGCCATTTTGTCCTTTAGTGGTCAGTTGATCTCTCTGCCATTTTTGCTGTTCTTACAAGGTTTTTTTTTTTTTTCTTTTTTTTTTAAACTTCTTTTGTTAAGAAGGAACTGAACCGTATCAAGTTACTTAACACAAGCGAGAGTTCATTAAGCCAGTAAGGCCTGTCTTCTTCAGACAACCAGGAAACTTCCTAAAGGAGAAAAGGCAGGATCTAAATTATGAAAGGGACTCCAAAGCAGTGCTGGGGACTTCTTCAAGAAGAGAGTCTTTATGTCTTGCAAACAGTCTTTCTCCTTCCCTCTATTTTTTTCTGCCTGCCTCCCTTCTTTCCTCCCTTTACTTCATTCATCCTTTTATTATTCCTTTCTCAGGTGTTTTACTGAGTTCCTACTATGTTCTGAGCACTGGAGATACAGGAAAGGTCTCCACCTACATTCTTTTGGAGAACAAAAGACAAGAAATCCTAACCAATAAACAAATAAGAAAATTACTGCTACTGAGAAATGCAAAAATGTAAATAAAACCAGATTATGATTAGTGACTAGCAGAGGGAGTTGAGGGAACCTGATAGAACTTTAGACTAAGTGGTGCATGGACTCTTCTCAGAAGAGCAAACATTTGATAAAAGCTCTGAGCAAAGATCTTGAGGTCAAATGTTGCAAGTACAGGTGCTAAGCAAGCACAAGGGCAGAGTGGCTCAAGATGGGTTAGGTCTGGAGAACTGGGTGGCTCATGCCAGATCTTTGTTTTATTCTCAGTAAAGTGGACATTTCTTGGAGCATTTCTAGCAAGGGTGTCAAGTGAAATGATGCATAATTTAAAAGCTGCATAGGCTATTGTATCAAGAATGAATGAACCCTACCTGGCCAGCAGAATAACAAGGTACAATTAGGATGCTATTGCAGCACTCCAGATAGGAAGGGGCATACATCATATCTAATGTCAAATGAAGTCAATCTTTCCCCTTGTTTCTGTCCTCTTCTTGTTTCTAACTTAGTAACCATTGCCTCTCCTTCTCTCAACTGCTCTGTACTTCACAGCTTCCATGAGCTCATAAATTTGGCTTTCTGTGATCTTTCATTCTCAAGTTTGATTTCTGCCTGTAAGCCCTGATTACACTTTCTCTCTTCTCTGTATGCATCTATTTAGCATCAGCTCCCTCCACTAATTGCTCAGTTCCCTTCAAGAAGACATCACAGAGAAAATCAGCTTAATTAAACCTACCTTTGATAACAGGCAACATCATATATTCCTGGACTGCCTATTGATTACTGTTGAATTTGAATTATTTTATTTGTTTCTGGTTTGGCCAACTAGGAGCATAGTCAAGTTTAACAAATCATAACCATCTTGGAGTATGTCCTTATCAGGAGCTGTAAGTAGAAAGGCTTCCTTTCAATGGAGTCATGAGAGTATAGGACATCAGAATTGGCATGTAGTACAGCTATGTAGTATTTTTCTTTTGGTTGTTTTGTAGATATTTCTACTAAGAAATCCAATAAATAAAAAAGAATTGTGAGCATAAGTGCTATACAACCCACAAATAAGGGGAATAAAGTCATAGTTAAACTTGGATCAAATATGTGTGTGTGTGTGTTGTGTGTGTGTGTGTGTGTGTGTGTGTGTATGAGATATCCAATTGGTAAGCCATACTGTACACTGTTCAAGAGAAAGCCTTATTGCTTTGGAAGTCTGAAATTGTAGGAACAGGAGAAAAAATAGTATTCAAGAAGGAGAGTTTATAAATGTCTCTTTTGTTTACTAAAGGAGAAAGCATTGAATAGTTGATTGAAATAAACTTTAGCTATTTTGTCCATGAAGATTGAAAACTAATTTTAGTAAATTTTTAGATTCAACTAAAGCTAATATTGGTAAACCATAGAAATGTCAGAAAGTATTGAGAAAAAATTTGAAACCATATTACACCTAGGACTGTTTTTTAACCAGATTGGTCAGTAAGGGTGAAATGTAAGGTACTAACACTTAAATTTATGACTGTACCATTTCATTCAGTGCCTTACTCTGTGAAAGAATTGCATGAATGACTTATAGTCAGTTCAGTTTTTTCCATATCATTGGAATTCTCATTTAGAGATTCTCTAAATACACATAACTAAATTGTTGTTTTCCGATAAGTACTTAAGGAAATAAAAATAAAAGCAGCAAAAAAAAGAGGGAAGGTTATTTTTAAGTGCTGGTAATTTGTTTAATGTGATATTTGGTTAACAAATTTTGAGGCTATTTCAAAAAATCAATTTGTTTAAAAAGATTGTATCTTATTTAGAACCCAAACATAATGGTAGACACTCTTGCAAATGGAAGAAAGGATAGTGCTAACTTGTTTATTATTTTCTATTTCTTAGCCAAGACATTGGCACTGATATGTACTTTTTCAATAACTAACATTTTCACCTAAGAGAAGAAGAATTGTGTCATTCCATTTCAATCACACATTTTTGGGTAATGCCAAAGCTATAAGTCTCTTTTCAAGGATATTCCTTGGGATTATGTTCAATGTTATCCACGGTTGTATCAGAATTGGGGCATAGAGAATTTTTTGCAAAATTGAAACTTTCATACAGATAAAAGGAAAACAATTGAGTTATAAATATTTTCCTACTTTCCCTTGCAGGGCTGATTTGAATAATGGGTAAAATGAATTGATCAACATCTAAAGAGGTTAAATTGATTTGCGTCACACCGCTGAGTGTGGAAGGGTGTGGAAAGAGAGCCTATAACAATACAAGATAAGCCTGAAGCAAGAAGGGAAGTAATGAGAAGAGATATTTTTGTAAATAAAATAATACAGTCAGTAAGAGGAGAAATTGAGGAAGCCATTGAGGTTATGTGGGGAACAGAAAATGGTAAAGATAAAACCCAGAGCATATTGCCAGGTATCATGCCATTTATCTCCCTTTATTCTTTTCCAGATGCTTGAGAAAAATACGAGTCAGTGAGTTTAGAAAGTGGACCTTTCATCTATTGAATATGAGGATGTGTGGAATTGTGCTATCAGGTACAAGCAGGAAAGTCCAGTTGTATCTAAGTCACTTAGGAAACAATATTCGTCCTGGAAGTTACTTCAGCTTTCCATCCTCCTCTCAGGAAGCAGGAAGGTCCAGTTCTATCTGTCACTAGGTGTTTTCAACAAAAATTAACAATAAAAATATAGTAGGCTGCAAAGCTTTCTTCATGCAATCAGCTTTAAAACAATTACCATGCTGGAGAATTTTTGCTGTTGGTTGAACTGATGGATTGTAAGTTCTTGACTCAATACTTGCTTTATTGACATCTTTTCACATTTAGTGATTATTCATTAATTTATTATCAATATCCAGTAAGCACCAATAGTGCATTTATATATGGAAAAAATAAGATCAAAATATACTTTATTTGTTTATATTTTTTAGAAAAGTAAACAATAATACCTGGTAACATATCAGGCACTATTCTATTAAAAAAAATACCAGTACTGCAATGAAATTGTTTTCTTAATTTTCTTTTCAGATCATTCACTGTTCATATGTAGAAACACAGATATACTTCAGAATACATTTTTCACATAAACATTTATTGTATTTTTTACATGGGTACATTTTGACTAGGGAATTTATTTACTTATTTATTTATTGCACAAAATAAATAAAATGTACCATATACCTTCTTAAAACATTTAAAATGTAAAATATGGTACTGTCAATTATAGGCACATTATTGTGCAGTAGGTCTAGAGAACTGTTTTTATCAATGTATACTATAAATCTATAACTACTGGAGGGGAACTCCACATTTTCCCTGCCATCTCCCTTTCCCCCAACCCTATTCTCAGCCCTTGGAAGTCACCATTTAACTTTCTGCTTTTATGATTTATATATCTCATGAAGTAGAATCATAGAGTATTGAGATTAGCTTATTTCACTCAGAATATTATCTTCCAAGTACATCTAGAGTTTTGCAAATGGCAGGTGTAAGCTCAGTAGCACAGCTAGTGGTCAAATAAAATTGGACAGAAAGCGACTGAAGCAACCTCTATTGGAATTTGGCTCAGGCAAAATTCCCAACCCCAACCTCGGGTACAGGTCAGGGTAGGGAGTCAGAGAAAATCGCATGTGGCTCCCACTGCCCAGGGTCTTTATAGCCAGGAATGGGCAAGGGTCCTGCTGAATGACAGGTGGAGGTAAGGTTCAGTGGAGTTTTCCTGCCTGTTTGATTGGTCACTGTGTGTCACGCTGCCCTTTGCCTCAGTTGCTCCACTCTCCCTCATATAGTTGCCCTAACTCCAACCTAACAGCAGGATTTCCCTTTTATTAAAGGCTGAATAATACTCCATTATGTGTATATACCACATTTTAAAATTCATTCATCTGTTCTTGGATATTCTAGGTGTTCTAGGTGTTTCTAGCAGTAGACTATTGTGAATAATGCTGTAATGAATATGGGTTTACAAATATCTCTTAGAGATTTTCATTTTAATTCTTTGGGATAAATACCCAGGAGCACAATTGCTGGATCACATGGTAGTTCTTTTTTAAAAAATTTTGATAAATCTCCATACTCTTCTCCAATAATGGATTTACCATTTTACATTCCCAGCAACAGTGCTCAAAGATTACAGTTTTATCACTTTCTTGTCACAACTTGCTATTTTCTCTACTTTAATTTTTTTTTCTACAGAGGCCATACTAACAGGTGTGAGGTGATATCTCCCTGTGACATGGATTCTCGGCTACCTTCTCAGTTACACATTCACCATGCAGTTGGCCTACAGGACTTTGCCTAGAAGCAGCAGTGGAGTTGTGGAACACTGAAGTGGTAGCTGGAGTGGGTTGAAGACTGGCCTGAAGTGTCAAGGTGCACTGATTGGCCAACTTCTGGCAGTGCAGCCTACACACAGTGGGGATGCCTGCTGCAGGATCACACTAGGCACATGGCGCTGTTGTCTCAGCCCAGGACTTCAAACTTTTGCTTCCTGACCTGCCATGAGAAAATTAAACTGGGGCAGATTTGAATGAAAGTTAAGACTCAAGAATGTACCAATAGCTTTCTTATGTTTCCAAGTCCTAATTATCATACATTTGGACCAGTAGAAGTGAAACAAGTGCTATATAATCCCCTAGACTAGCACTGGATGGAGAAAATCCCCATGGGGCCCCTCTTGGGTGGCAAGAGTTTTGTTCTTTTTTCTATTCTTCAATGAATCCTACAGTTGCAGACACTCATCATGGTCTGTAGGTTTCACTCTTTGAATCCAAGAAATAAGAACCTGAAAGAATTCTTAAAGAGGAAATTGATGGTGAGCAAAACTGAAGGGCACTGTCTTTCATTAAGAGCTGGAACACTTCTTGGCTACAGAGGCCTACAACTTTATGCAAATCCCACCTACTGGGTCTGCCAGAGGAAGCAGAGAATCCAGTTTTGTATGAAATCTCCCCTTTCACTTGTAATTAAGAGTTTCAGTTTCTGATGATGAATGAAGTTGAGAATATTTTTATAGTTATTAGCAGCCATTTATATGTGTTCATTGGAGAAATATCTCAAGTTCTTTGATGTTTTATTTATTTATTTTTGATACATAGTTATAGGAGATTCTGATGTATTTGAATATTAGCTCTTTATCATACGTATGGTTTAAAGATATTTTCTTGCATTCCATAGGATGTCTTTTCCTTCTTGTTTCCTATGTTGTACAGAAACCTTTTAGTTTTATGTGGATTCATTTATTTTTACTTTTGTTGCTTTCTTTTGGGGCTATATATAAGAAATAATTTTCAAAACGAATGTTAGACCCTCACACCAAGGTCGGTTGCCATCGGGGATCCAGCCAGAGGGGGAGCCAACCAGCCCAACATCCACACTGAGGTCAGACACCATAGCTGAGCCTGCCTGACTGCGTCCCTACTGCTGAGGGACACTGCACTTACCTCTGCACTGACTCAGTGCACCCATGCTGGAGCTCCCCAGCTTCTTTATAGGCTGGTGCAGGCATTTTGAATTATTCCTGAGGGCAAGGCCATCATCATCAGAACCACAGCTCCCTTCCTGAGACACCTACAGGAGACTGGAGGATATTTGACAGGACTCAGGATTCAAGAAGAGGAGGTATTGAGAGACGGGGGACCAACTCAGAGCCACCGGGTGAGTCTCTCCCACTGGATGGGCTCCCTGGAAGGGGCAGTAGTCCCAGAAACAGGGAACTTCATGGAGTAGAGACTCTCCCAGTGAGACTCCCCCACTGGAGCTGTGAACCTGGTCAAAAAGGATCATTACAGAGGAGGGCCACACAGCAAAGGCGTGGCACAGGGTGAGGCCATAGAAACCTAGATGCTACATCAATAAAATCCAATGACAGCATGGCAGAGAAATGGCAGAAAGGGATGTACACAATTAAAATAATCAGAGAAGCAAAAGATGAGGTAAAAGAGCAAATGTAGGCTTTGAATGATCGCATCACTCAAGAGTTAAAAGAGCAAAAACAGGAAGCAAAAGATCATTTCAATAAAGAGTTAGAGATGCTGAAAAAAAAAAAAACAGAAATATTTGAAATGAAGGAAACAATAAACCAAATAAAAAACTCCATAGAAAGCATAACCAATAGGACAGAACACCAGGAAGACAGAACCTCAGACATTGAAGACAAAATATTTAATCTTGAAAACAAAGTTGACTAAACACAGAAGATGATAAGAAATCAGGAATAGAATCTACAAGAATTATGGGATATCATGAAAAGACCAAATTTAAGAATTATTTGGGTTGAGAAGGGCACAGAGAAACAAACCAAAGGAGTGAAGAATCTATTCAATGAAATGATATTAGAAAATTTCCCAAATCTAAAGAATGAAATGGAAAAGCAAATACAAGAGGCTTATAGGACTCCAAATATACAAAATTACAACAGATCCACACCAAGGCACATTATAATGAAAATACCTAATGTACAAAATAAAAACAGAATTTTAAGGGTTGCAAGAGAAGAAAATCAAATTACATTCAGGAGGAAACCAATACAAATATCAGCAGATTTTTCAACCCAACCCTAAAAGCTAGAAGGGCCTGGAACAACATTTTTCAAGCTCTGAAAGAAAATGGATGCCAACCAAAAATCTTATTCCCAGCAAAACTTACCTTCAGATTTGACGAGGAAATAAAATTCTTCCATGATTAAAAAAAAATGCTAAAAGAAATCACAAAAAGCCAGCACTACAGAACAATCTCAGCAAAATATTCCATGAGGAAGAGATGAGAAACAACAATGTAAATCAGCAAAGGGAAGAACTACCCTAAAGGAATAGCCAAATAAAGGAGAAACCAAGTTGTGTCAAAGAAACAAAAATGAGCCAAATGACCGGGAATACAAATCATATCTCAATAATAACCCTGAATGTTAATGGCCTGAACTCATCAATCAAAAGACATAGACTGGCAGATTGGATTAAAAAGAAAGATCCAACAATATGCTGCCTGCAAGAGACTCATCTCATAGAAAGAGATACCCACACACTAAAGGTGAAAGGATGGGAAAAAACATACCATGCACATGGACTCAGCAAAAAAGCCAGAGTATCTGACCTTATATCAGATAATATGGACTTCAACCCAAAGTTAGTCAGAAGGGATAAAGAAGGAATTTCATACTGCTTAAGGGAAGCATAAATCAGAAAGACATAACAATCATATCTATGCCCCAAACTGTGGCTCATCCATGTACGTCAATCAAATCCTTCTCAATTTCAGGAATCAAATAGACCACAACTCAATAATACTAGGTGATTTTAACATGCCTCTCTCACCACTGAACAAATCTTCCAAACAAAAATTGAACAAAGAAACCATAGATCTCAATAACACAATCAATAATTTAGACTTAATGGACATATAGAGAATATACCATCCAACAAAGAGTGAGGACCCTTTCTTCTCAGGAGCACATGGATCCTTCTCTAAAATAGACCATATTTTATGCCACAAAGCTACTGTTAGCAAATAAAAGAATATGGTAATACTACTTTGTATTCTATCAGAACCTAGTGGATTGAAATTAGAAATAAATGACAGAATAAAAAACAGAAACCACTCCAACACCTGGAGATTAAATAATACGCTATTGTATGATGAATGGATAACAAAAGACATCAGGAGGGAAATAAAAATATTCTTAGAGGTAAATGACAACAAACATACCTCATATCAAAATCTCTGGGACACTATGAAAGTGCTACTTAGAGGAAAATTTATTTCATGAGTGCATTAAGTAAAAGAATAAAAAATCAACAAATATACAACCTAACACTACAGCTCAAAGCCCTAGAAAATCAACATAGCAACACCAAAAGTAGTAGAAGAGAGGAAATAGTTAAAATCAGAACTGAAACAAAATCAGAATTGAAACAAAAGTAACAATCAAAAAAATTGACGAAATATATAGTTGGTTCTTTGAAAAAATAAACAAAATAGATAAACCCTTAGCAACATTAAAAAAGAGAAAGAGAGAGAAAACTCAAATTACTAAAATTCAGAATGAACAAGGAAATATCACAACAGACAAAATTGAAATACAAAACATAATTAGAAGCTATTTCGAAAATCTATACTCCAACAAAATAGAAAATCTTGAAGACATCAACAGGTTTTTAGAGACATATGAATTACCTAAACTTAATTAATACACAATTCAAATAGATCGATTTCAAGTAATGAAATAGAAGAGGTCATCAAAACCCTACCAACAAAGAAAAGTTCAGGACAAGATGGGTTCTCAGCTGAGTTCTACAAACCTTTAAAGAAGAGCTCATTCCAATACTTCTCAAAGTATTCCATGAAATAGAAGAGGAGGGAACTCTCCCAAACTCATTCTATGAAGCCAATATCACCCTGATACCTAAACCAGACAAAGACACATTGAGGAAAGAACACTTCAGATCAATATCCTTAATGAACATTGATGCAAAATTTCTCAAAAAAAATTTAGCAAATCACATACCAAAATATATTAAAAAGATAGTGCACCACAATCAAGTGGCTTTTATCACAGGGATGCGAGGTTGGTTCAACACCTGGAAATCAATAAATGTAATTCACCATATCAACAGACTTAAAGTCAAGAATCACATGATTATTTTGATAGATGCAGAAAAAGCATTTGATAAAATTCAGCATTCCTTCATGCTCAAAACACTAGAAAAAATAGGCATAGTAGGAACATTCCTTAAATTTGTAAAGGCCATCTATGCTAAGCCCATGACTAATATCATTCTAAATTGTGAAAAACTGAAAGCATACCCCCTAAAATCTGGAACAAGGCAGGGACGCCCTCTTTCATCAGTCCTTTTCAACATTGTCCTTGAAACTCTAGCGAGAGCAATTAGACAGACCAAAGAAATTAAAGGGATATGAGTAGGAAAAGAAGAACTCAAACTATCTCTATTTGCTGATGACATGATTATATATTTAGAGGAACTGGAAATTGCACCAGAAAACTTTTAGAACTCATAAGTGAATTCAATAAGTAGCAGGATATAAGATCAATGCTCAAAAAAGAAAAAATCAATGCTCATAAATCTAATGCTTTTTTATACATAAGTAATGAATCTTCAGAAAGAGATGTTAGGTAAACTGCCCCATTCACAATAGCCTCGAAAAAAAATAAAATACTGGGAATCAATCTAACAAAAGGGGTGAAAGACCTCTACATTGGGAACTACAGAACACAAAAGAAAGAAATTCATGAAAACCTTAGAAGATGGAAAGATCTCCCATGTTCATGGATAGGCAGAGTTAATATTGTCAAAATGGCAGTAGTACCAAAAGTTCTAAACAGATTCAATGCAATTCCAATTAAAATCCCAAAGACCTACCTTACAAACATAGAGCAAGCAATCATGAAATTCATATGGAACAATAAGAAACCCGGAATAGCTAAAGCAATCCTTAGCAGGAAGAATGAAGTAGGGGGTATCACAATACCAGAACTTCAACTATACTACAAAGCAATAGTAACAAAAACAGCGTGTTATTGGTACTAAAACAGACAGGTAGATCAATGGTACAGAATAGAGGACATGGACACAAACCCAAAGAAATACAGTTTTCTCATACTAGACAAAGGTGCCAAAAATATGCAATGGAGAAAACAGAGCCTTTTCAACAAATGGTGCTGGGAAAACTGGGAATCCATATACAGCAGAATGAAAGTAAACCCCCATCTCTCACCCTACACAAAACTCAACTCAAAATGGATCAAGTACCTTGAAATCAGATCAGAGACCCTGCATCGTATAGAAGAAAAAGTAGGTGCAAATCTTCAACATGTCGGCTTAGGATCAGACTTCCTTAACAGGACTCCCATAGCACAAGAAATAAAAGCAAGAATCAATAACCCAGATAGATTCACACTAAAAAGCTTTCTCTCAGCAAGTGATACTATCAGCAATGTGAAGGAGAGCTTACAGAATGGGAAAAAACTTTGCCACTCATTCTTCAGATAGAGCACTAATTTCCAGAATACATAAAGAACTCAAAAATCTCTACACCAAGAATACAAATAACCCAATCGACAAATGGGCCAAGGAAATGAACAGACACTTCACAGAAGAAGATATACAAGCAATCAACAGATAAATGAAAAAATGTTCAACATCTCTAGTAATAAGAGAAATGCAAATGAAAACTACCCAAAGATTCCATCTCACCCCAATTAGAATGGTGATTATCAAGAATACAAGCAACAATAGGTGTTGGCGAGGATGCGGGAAAAAGGTAGGCTCATACCTTGCTGGTGGGGTTGCAAATTGGTGCAGCCACTCTGCAAAGCAGTATGCAGATTCCTTAGAAAACTTGAAATGGAACCACCATTTGACCCAACTATCCCACTCCTTGGCCTATACCCAAAGGACTTAAAATCAGCCTACTACAGAGATACAGCCATATCAATGTTCATAGCTGCTCAATTCACAATAGCCAGATTGTGGAACCAAACTAGATGCCCTCCAATGTTCTTTCATCTCATCATTTGCTTCTCTGATCATTTTAATTATGTACATTCTGAACTCCCTTTCTGACACTTCTCCTGCCATCCTGTCATTGGATTTTATTTATGGAGCATCTAGGTTTGTTTGGGAGATTTTCTTCTCTTGTTTTCTCATATTGGTCAGGTATCTACCTCTGTAGTAATGAAACTCTAAGATATTGCACATTTTCTCTACTGACCTGTAGTGTCTTTGTAGATTTCCAATAATTCTCCTCCTAGCCTTCAGTAGCCTGAAGTCTTGGATGAAGTTGATATGCAGTGCTCCACAAGGCAGCTGCCCCTCTAGGGGTGGTGGCCTTTGGGTGGTGTATATTCCCTGCCAATGGGCAGAGGAGTCTTCACTTGTTGACTGATGGTCAGTGAAAAGGGGGACTAGGCTGTGGGCTGAGGCATGGCTGATCTGGTCCTGTGCCTCTGGTTCTACTGCCCTGGTGGGAAAGCCTCACATGTCAGGGAAGATCACCTGGTGGGAATGTCTTGCTGGGTAGCTTTCCTCTGAGAAGTTCCCTTTCATCCAGAACTACTGCCTTGCCTGGGCAGCCCTATTCTGTGATGTTCCCAGGGGTCTGGACCTACCTCCTGTGCTAGGGAGCCTTGCCCTGCAAGTGAGTCTCTCACTGGGCAGCTCTCCTCTGGGATGTTCCCTGGGATCCAGACCTACTTCCTGAGCTAGGGGGCCTCATCCCACTCCAAAGTGTCTTGCTGGGCCTCCCCTCCTCCAAGAAGCTGCCTGCCCTCCGGTCCTGCCGCCTGGTCCTGGGACCCTCGCTCTGCTCCAAAGCCTCTCACTGAGCGCCCCTCCTCTACAATGCTCCCAGTTGTCCAGGTTCACAGCTCCAGCAGGGGAGTCTCGCTGGTCAACTCTACTCCACAAAGTTCCTTGCGTTCAGGGACTACCGCCCCGTCTAGGGAGCCTTGCCCAGTGGAAAGAACTCACCAGGTGGCTCTGAGTTCGTCCTGAGTCTCTCAATACCTCCTCTTCTTGAATCCTGAGTCCTGGAGGGACATGAAATGCAGTCATCCTCTAGTTTGCCATCCTGAAAAAAATCCCGATGCTTCTGTTTTTAGGGTTTTAGCTGAAGCTTCACTTTAGCATGCTGTCATATGGATGCATTTAAGATGTTGCAATAAGTAAGAAGACTATTATTGGTTGGAGTAGGAAGATCATTAAATACACAATTAGAAGCTTCAGATTGTGAGTTTGAATCTACAATAAATTCCTTGAGTGTTGTTTATCATTTTTGTTTGTTTTCTTAAAATGCACAAAGTAAATGAAAATTATTTATCATACACAATTTCAGTTTCCCTAGTAATTAATCTGATACTCTTGTACTTATGGAAAACAGCATACTGATCTTCAGGTAAAAGAGACATAGATTGCTATAGATATAATGTTAGAAATTATTTACTCTAGAGAATGGAAACTAACAAACTTTCATGTTCATTTCATTAGTAACATATTACCATATTATGAGCAACATGAGTCAAAACTACTAATGACAATAATATTTTGGGCTTCCTTGCTGCAAAGTGATTATGACAGGTAGTCTTAGCTGGGTTGTTGTTCCTTGACCTGTTTGTCATTTGAAACCAAATGTGAGTATTAAGGCCCTTTCTGTTCTGAGATGATTTGATTTATTTTGTTTTAAATCAGCACAATAATTGTATGTGTATTAGATAAAATGTGATGTTTTGATGTATATATATAATATATATATAGTGTAATGATAAAATTAGTATATTCATCACATCAATTATTTATCATTTTTGTGTGGTGATATGTCAAAGTCCTTTCTTTTATCCAATTTGAAATAGACATTATGTTATTGTTAACTCTAGTCACCCTACTGTTCAATAGAACACCAGAAGTTATTCCTCCTAACATCGCTTTGTCCAGTTTCTTCTTGCCATTTCCTCCACCTATCATCCTTAGGCTTTGGTAACCACTATTCTGTCTCTACTTTTATGAGATCAACTTTTTTAGATTCTACATAGAAGTGAGATCATGTGGTATTTGTCTTTTCTGAGTTCAGCTTAATAAAATTTAACACACACAAAATATATAAAAATTTAGTAATAAGTTAACCAAAAAGGTAAAAAAAAATCTCTACAATGGAAATAATAAAACATTAATGAAAGAAATTGAGGAGGATGCACAAAAAAATGGAATGATCACATATTCATGGATTGGAAGAATTGATATGGTCAAAATGTTTGCATTACCCAAAGCAATCTATGAATTTAACTTAAATCTGTATGAGGATATTAGTGACATTCTTCATAGAACTAGAAAAAAAGTTCCTAAAATTTGTAAGGCACTACAAAAGATCCCAAAGAGACAACACTATGTGAAAAGAGCAAAGCTGGAGGCATCACCATATGTGACTACCAAGCAATAGTTATGAAAACATCATATCATGGGCATAAGAGCAGACACATAAGCCAATGGAACAGAATAGATAGCCCAGGAATAAATGTACACAGCTATAGTGAGCTGATATTTTAATAAAAGTACTAATACATTTAAATCACATTGGGGGAAAGGATAATCTCTTCAATAAAGGACTTCTCTATATATAGGATGGGGAGCCATGGTTAATTGCAAAATATGTTTAAATATTTGAAAAATAAATCATCTCAGGGCATTTGATGAATACTACAGAATGGGAAGCAGGACATTCATTAATTAACAGTGTTGAGGGTTCTTTGTGAATTGGTCACATTACTATTTTAGGATACTTATTTTTAGTTTTCAGAATATTTATTGTCTCTGATAATTAAATAAATATTCAATTTATTTCAAGCACTGAGATTTTATCAAAATCTTATTTGAATATTTGTTTGCTCTGACATATCTTGCAAATTTTATAATTATTTAATTTGGGAGTTGCTGTTCTCTAATTGGACTGTGTTAGTCTTGTGTTGATTATTGTTTCTGTTATCCTCTATATTCTTAGATTGATCAGGAAGAATATATTAATTATAATCATTCATTTCTTCATTCCTTCAGTCACTAACTCATTAATTTATCCATACATCCACTATTTCAGGCCTACTAGGAAGCAAAGTCACCTTTCAGTTTGGGGTTCAAACTGAAGGCAAATTTTGGCATTATCATGACATTATCTCGATTAATATTCTAGGTACCCACTTAGTGGCACTGATTGAGGGGGATATTCTTATCCATCTCTTGTGTATGAATTAGGATTTATTTTTTTCTAATCCTGCCTTTGGTACTTATATATCTGTAATCATACACAAATGATACTCTTCTACAAAAACATTATTTTTTTTAATTTGAACTTTCTCATTTGCTCTGTACATATTCTCCAATTTATTGTCAATAAGTTATTTTCATCTTGACATAATTGAGATTTGCTTTATATATGCCTTGCCCTTAAATTAAGAAAGTGATTATTTTGATTTTTTTTTAACAAGGTGAAAATGAAAAAAAAAAATACAAGGCTTTGGAGAATCCACAGATTCATTAACAAAGACAAAGTTTGTGTTCTGAAAAGGTCAGTGACATATTGGTTGAGATTATTTTCAGTCCTGATTTTCTTTATTGTCAAGTGTTTCTGAACATATTATTGTTAATCTCTTAGTTAACCTAATGAATTATTCCATATATAATATTCATACTTAACTAAATAGTGTCATAAGGGTGAAGGAAAAAAGATTTGATTAAAAGAAATGTGCAGACTAAAAGACAAAGTGGAAATCAAATTATTCAGTTTCCTTTTGGCTTTTTCATTGATTTTGTTGAAAAGACAACATCAAAAGTTTAGCACTCTCTCAGTTCATCTCTTAGAAAAACAACTCTGTTTCCTACTTGAATTAAAAGTAAATTTGACATCCTGAATGCAGCCCAAAGTATTTGAGGGTTATAAGTGCTTTCATTTTTAAATCATGGCTTTAACTAACATATATATAAAGGTACTTGAGTTAACCAATTTATTAATCATTTCCTTATTATAATCTCCTTCAGGTGGATATAAGAAAATAGGTGTCCTGTAAAGCTTATAGGAATGAAGGGCATAGTAAGCAGTTTACTCTGCTCTTCAAGTTACTTGTGATACCCTTCAGTGAAGTGCATGAGGCAAAATAATTTCATCTTTTAATACATTTAAATCACATTTCAAACTGCCAGAAGTGGTTCAGTATCTATTCTCCACAGCCTGGCGAATTAGGCTATTTTAATATGAGAAAATATAATCTTGATGAAAACTTTTATTTTTAGTTGAGTATGTTATAAAGGAAGCTTACAAAATCATGGTGTCTGTGTATGTGAGTGATTCTCTACTCCCATATGCTGGCATAGACAGTTGGCATTGCCTTGGCAACTTCACAGGATCAAATTGCTGCATTCAATATTCAGTGAAAGCAAACCCGGCACTGCCTCTTCGCTCCATCTGTAAATGAGAAAAATCAATCTCTGTAGGTTTCAGTACTTGTGTGTCTTTTGTTGTAGTCAGATAGTTATACAAATTATAATAAGTTCTTTGGGGGCAAGGAATTATTTATTTGATTTTGTATCAAATAGAACTCTACCAGTACCTGGTTCATATGAAGTACTCAATAAATTATCATTTTTTTCTGGTACTGAAGATTGACCCCAAGGGTGCTTAACTACTGAGTCACATTCCCGGTCCCCGCCCCCCCACTTTTTTTAAATTACTTTGAGTCTTGCTAGGTTGCTTAGGGTCTCGCTTAGTTCCTGGTCTAAACTTGTGATCTTTTGACCTCAGCTTCCTGAACTACTGGGATTACAGGTGTGTGCCACCAAACCCAGCTAAATAATCTTTCTTAATCAATAGATTTTTGAAAAGGAAAGTCATATAGTTGCTTTTGTATTGTTTCAGGAGTTTTAAAATGGCCGTAAACACTTGATGATGTTCACAGCTACAACACTGAAGCAGGTGATTCACAGGAAGCTTTGCAAAAATCTCACTTCTGCTAAAGGTTAGTGTGCTTTACTTCTTCCTTCCTAATCTATAAATGTCTCTCACTATTGGGTATTAACCCATAGATTCTAGTTTCCAGGCTTTTCTCCCCTATAAAATAAGGAGATTATAAAAAGGGAGGAACTTCTATTGAGTTATCAGGTCAGAAATTATCTTGAAATGGCTGAATCAATATGACATTCATTATGGTTGGTCCAGACCTTGGACTCTATACAAAGATTTATAGCATAAAAATTTCAAATGCCTACATTATAGTATTTTACCATACTATTTTAGATGGCACCAACATAAAGAGAAATAATTCCTATGCTTATTTTTAAAAATATTTTTCTTAAGGATCTGCTCACTGAATTGCCACTTTGAAGATACTTTATAGATAAAGATAGTGGTAGGAAAACCTGTGAAGATACTCTGTGTCTTTGACACCACCAGGTTACTCCTTTTATTTATTTATTTATTTATTTATTTATTTATTTATTTTATTTTTTTTTAAGTGTATATCATTTACTGAATGCTCTGACTTTTCTTAAGTATACAACTGAGGTTATAGGGCAGGGCTGCACTTATTTCTTTTTTTATTATTATTATTATTGTATACAAATGGGATACATGTTGTTTCTCTATTTGTACATGGAGTCAAGGCATACCATTTGTGTAATCATACGTTTACATAGGGCAATGATGTTTGATTCATTATTTTTTTCCCTTCCCCCCACCCCTCCCACCCCTCTTTTCCCTCTATACAGTCCTTCTTTCCTTCATTCTTACCACATTCCTTATCCCTAACCCTAAACCTAACCCTAAACCTAATGCTAACCCCTCCCACACCCCAATATATGTCCTCATCCACTTATCAGCGAGATCATTCGTCCTTTAGTTTTTTGAGATTGGCTTATCTCACTTAGCATGATATTCTCCAATTTCATCCATTTGCCTGCAAATGCCATAATTTTATCATCCTTCATTGCGGAGTAATATTCCATTGTATATATATGCCACAGTTTCTTTATCCATTCATCAACTGATGGGCATCTAGGTTGGTTCCACAATCTGGCTATGGTGAATTGAGCAGCAATGAACATTGATGTGGCTGTATCTCTGTAGTATGCTGATTTTAAGTCCTTTGGGTATAGGCCAAGGAGTGGGATAGCTGGGTCAAATGGTGTTTCCATTCCAAGCTTTCTGAGGAATCTCCATACTGCTTTCCAGAGTGGCTGCACTAATTTGCAACCCCACCAGCAATGTATGAGTGTTCTTTTTTCACCACACCCTCCAACACCTATTGTTGCTTGTGTTCTTGATAATCGCCATTCTAATTGGGGTGAGATGAAATCTTAGGGTAGTTTTGGTTACTCCTTTTAAAGAAAGGCAAGTGAACTAATATCTAATCTAAACAGTAGCCATTGAATCTGCTGCGCCCCTCCTCCAACTCCATCAAAAACAGGCTAAGTAATTTCAAAACAAAAAAAAATTACATAATGACCCCAAATTTCATCTGCAAAGTTTTACATCATTTTGAGGTAATTTTTGCTAACTTGTAGAATTCTTCTATTCGAAACTGTGAGAAACAAGTCCTTTGTACTATTATAAATGAGGTATGTCACTCCTAGGTCTGCAATCTCTGCCCTTAGAGAAATAATGAAGGAAGTTCTCTCCAAATCTTCGAGTGTCTGATACATAGTATGTATACAATATATATTTGCCAAATGAATGAATGAATGAATGAATGAATGAAGAACATCATTACTTAAGATATTAATGTTTAGGGAGTATCTTTTATTTTATTATGAAGTATCTCTTTGATGTGGTTGCTGACTGAAAACTGATTTTGACTTCACTTTATCATATTCTTCAATGGTGATTCAATGCTATATATGACCTTCCAGGAAACAATCAAAATGAGGAGTCAGTAGGCTAAAGTTACCTTCTTTCTGTAGTTAGAAAGTAAGTCATTTTGAAGTCAGGGATGGGAACAATGCTATATTTCTTTGGGAAAATCAACAATTATGCCAGACCTAGAATATAAATTGTTATTCACCCATTAAGACCCAGGTATTTATGATTTTGATACTTTCTTGTCTATGTTCCATGATATTGTGTGTGTGTGTGTATAAAAGAATATAAGTGATTGCTTGTGTATATATTAATTAGAACACTTTATTACTCAATTCATGTAATCACAATATATCAATATTTATTGAGTACTTGTCATATTTGGAATGACATGTAAATCAAAATATATCATTCTTATTTTAAAAAATCTGCAGTTCAGTTGTAGAAACAGATCATAAGATAAAAACTTTAATATTCAGGGTTAAGTATGGATGTAGAGATATACATTGGTAGCAGCAAAAAAAATAAACTAACTAAATTAAAAATCCAATTAATTTAGTATGAATTGCAGGTCCAGAGGAATATGTTATTCATTTTGCACAGAGTTAACAGTTAACAGCCTCAATTAGTGTGCAATATATTGAGTAATAAATTCTCAGAGAAACATTACTAGTAGTAATGAGCAAGGAAAAGTATATTTTCAATGATCTGAACTTTGCATTGCTTATTCTATTTTTAAGAACAAATTTTAAATATTTAAGATAAATGCAATTCTATAGTAAACCTTGAGTTTATTCCATATACTTTGTTTTTTACCAAAGTTCCTTTGTGCACAGTGTGTTAAAACACAGCACTGACTCTAAATTAGAGGTAAATTAGAAAGTTTACTTTCATTCCTTGGTTGTGATGGAAATGTAGGTGTTTCCATCTTTTAGAAAATTGGTACCTTCTGTGCTCCCATGGCTGTCTTTGGTTTTTACTTGACTGTGAAGGTAATCCTGGAAGTCCTCTGGATTTTTCAATGGGTAGGCTCAAATCTAACTCAAGATATATTGAGAATAGATTTGGCTCCACTAAAACACATGTAAAACTTTGCTGCCTGTTTCATACACACTTGACTCATGCTTAACTCATACACCGATGCATGTTCCAGACACATAACCCCAGCCTCCTACAGTTTTTCTTCCCACAAACACACAAGTAACTCCACATGGTACGACACCCACCACTCCTAGGGCCAGCAGGATCACTATAATATATTTCCACAAAGATATTCAAGGAAGAACAGACACAGCTCTCCCACACAGCTTGGAACAATCATGCAGAATGAAGCACAATCTATTCTGGTTTCATATTCCCATTTTCCAGAGGTGAGTGGGCAGACACAGAAATGATGATGTTATAATACTCTTTGTAGTTATAAAGGCTCTTTAAAAATATTCAGCAAATGCATTTCTAAAGTTGTTCAGTCTTTAAAACTAACACTTGGTTTATAAGGATCAATTCACTCTCTGTTAGTTTTTAAAAAATATTTTAGCATACATTCTCTTGAGTACATTTAGAATTTGGGAAATTGAGGAGATTCAAATATTGCTTATTAAGCTAAAAAACATAGGAAATAGGGTAGGAAGAGCTCTATGGGAATACAAATTCAGTAAAAAAGTCTATGTAAAGTGAATTTGGGGTGTAGTCTTGAACAAAAAGGGGAATTATTTAGCCTGAGAAGTGGAGTAGACATTTCCCAGCACATTGAATGGCACCTGCAGACATATGGGGAATGAAGGCTGTGAGTGTTTACTGTATGAATGAGAATGTTTGGGGCAAGTTTGGGGAGTAAGTTGAGTCTTAAAACAGATGAGATCAAATCTGAAAGGTTTTTGAATGCTAACAAGGGCTTGCAAATTGTTTCTGAGGACTAGGCGCAGCCTTTCAGGAATTTAAGTTGAGGAACGACATAATCTAATTTGAAATTCGGGAAGACAGAAAGGAAACCATAATTTCATCAATGTCTTTCATGTAACAGGCTTTATATGAACTATCTTGCTTTAGCATAAAGGATCAATGGCAGCGGACTTCTAAAATGCTTATGATGAATTGCAGGGGAGGTGGAGTTTTATTCTTAGGATGCAAGGAAACTCTAAGAAATACACTCTATGTTAGTATTTTCTGCAGTCTGAATTTTTGTGTTTTCTCAAATTTCGTATGTTGATAGTGTAACAGTCAAGGTGGAGATACTACGATAGGGCCTTTGAGGGATTTAGGTCAGGAAGGCAGAATGAGCATGGATGAGTTAGTGCTTGTATACAGCAAGCCCAAGAGGGACTGTTCCCTTCTACCCCAAGGGTACACAGCTAGAAGACATTGTGAACAAGAAAGCAGGCCCTCATTAGATAGTCGACAACTTGCACCTTAATCTTGCACTTCCCACTCTTTGGAACTGTGAGAACTAAACTTTTGTGACTTTTAAAGACTCAGTCTATGGTGTATTGTTATGAAATTCTGAATGGACTAAGGCTGTATTAATTTTGTCTGCAGCAACAAAGAACACACTCTGGCTTCCCTTTAGTTTTATTCTGTGGTGACACACTCTTTTAAAACCTTTCTTTTCCAGTTTCTTTTGCTGTTAAGCTCCATATTTTGAAATAAATTGCTTCTAATGATATGCTTTGATTTTTCTAATTTAAATTTCATCTCACTTCCTACATAGGTGTCTTATACCATCCTTCCTCCCACATAAATAATTTCTTCCCACATATTCTCATTATTTATTTATCACATCTTTGGCTTAAATTAACATCCAGTGTTCACTTAATTATGACTGTGAACACTGTTCAGAAATGGTCACGTAGCTAACCGTGATTATATTACCTGTTCGTGTGGTGTCATATATCCACCCTGCCCATTTCCATTGTAGTCTATATAGACTATAATGCCTTATGAATCCATTTATCCACATTTGATCATCTAATTTTTTTAAGGCATCTTTCCTGCATGTATTTACTTATAAACCTTAGGCTGTCATCAATGCTAGAACACAGACATTGAGACTCTTTTTTGTCTTGATTTTAGCAATTTCTGGTCTCTATGGTTGAATCTCCTGATTCCAAGACACTCTCATTTCCTCTTTCTCCATTTACTTCCATATTTTAGTGGAGCATACTCCTAGTAGGTTTCTAAGAAATGATGCATAGGAGTTACTTTTTTGGATATCTCATGCCTAAAATATTTTTACTCTGTTTTTCAATTGAATGATGTCTAGCAGATAAAGGATTTTTATATCGCAAATATACTTCCCTCGGAATATTGGAGATACTAATGCATTGTCTTCTATCTCTAGTGTTGCTATTGAGATGTTTTATGTTATTTTAAAACCAGGTGTTTCTTGTTCTTATTTTTATTTTAACATTACTTAATTTTATTTTTAATTTTATAGTATTTTTGGGACTGAGGATTGAACCCATGACATGTTACCACTAAGCTACATCCTCAGTACTTTTTTATTTTGAGATAGTCTCCCTAATTTGCCCAGGGTAGACTTTAACTTGAAATCTTCCTGCCTCAGGTTTCCAAGTTGCAGGGATGTACCACTGCACCTGGCTTTATTTTTATTTTTATTATTGAAATATATTGAATTATCTTTTTTCAGATGTTCTCTGTAAAATTTGCAAAGTCATATAATTTGTTGTGACTATATTTTCACTGATTTTACAGTACTTGGATAGGTCCCCTTTAATCTGGAAACTTTTTTTTTCATTAAGAGAAATGTTCTGATATTATTTCATTGTTAATTTTCTTTCCTGAGTTTTTTCCTTTTATTCCTATGAATTATGATTTTTAGATATTAAAATATTATATTGTGCCTCTAATTTTTAAAAATCTTTATTCTCAGTTAATATCTGTTTTTCTTTTGTCTTCTGTCCTGAAGGATTTTTTGCATTTTACTTATCAAATCTTATATGGACTTAAATTAATTCTATCATAAATTTAGTTTTTCAGATTACTTTATTCTTTTCAGATTCTTTATTATTTTGCTTTGCCAGTTCTTATTTCTTGAGGAAAGGTCTTTTCTCATCTCTTTAGGGATATTAAATGTAGGTATATTTTTGAAGTTTTGACCTATGTCTTTCCCTATATTTGATTTTTCTATATTACTTGGTCATTTTCTATTGTCTCCAGATTTTTTTATAAAATTTTTGCAGATATATGGAAATATTTGTTGGTAGTCATGCAATTTTAAGATCCTTGTCCTTGATATACATACCTTACATAATCCTCTCCTTTGTATGTAAATATAATAGTATAGTCATTTCCTTGTTAGGTTGTTACATTGCAAATAGTAATGAGATTATTATTCATAGAATTACTGTATGTTATGTAAGTCTCCATCTTGGGGAACTGAGAAGAGATTTTTCTGTTGATCCTCAAGAAGCAAACTTCCCTTGTGTGGAGAGTCTTGACCTTGAGGCAGAAATCAAGTAGCTGAGAATGATTCTCAAACAAACAAACAAGAACAAGAAAATTCTATAATCATAAGAAAATGATTTTGATGAATCATCTGACTGATCTTTAAATATTCTTTAGATTCTTCTCTCAACAAGCTCAAGTTGAGGACAAAGCCCAACTGACATCTTGATTTCAGTCTTTAAGACACTGATCAGAAAGCCTGAATGAAACATATTTGGTCTTCTGACATTTAGAACTGTGAGCTAGTAAATGGACGTTGTTCAAGCTCATAAGTTTGTGATATGATAATGTCTTACACAGAAATAGAGTATTAGTGTATCTGTTATAATCCTACATCTTCTCCTATTTAAGGCAGAAACACCCCAAAGCTGACTGAAATTTTGGAGTACATGTGGTATCTGAGTACATGAGCAGTCTGTCATTACTGTCATGTTTCTGACCCAATTCCACATCAAAATATCGGTCTTCCCTTGGCACCCCTGAGACTCTCTATAATTTTATATTTCCATAACTTGGTGAGAAATAGTAATACACACATCCAAGAAGCCTAGCTTCTTGTAGAGTAGTTGCAAAGATAATCACACCCAGACATGTCACAGTCAAAATATTGAAAGCCAATAAATTTTGAGAGTCAAAAGAGAATGATGAGTCATTATAAACAAGGGATTCCAATAAAATTAACAGTTAACTTCTCTTCTGAAGCTATGGATGCCAGAAGGTAGTGGGACAATATATTCAAAGTGCTAAAAGTAAAAAACAAAACAGAACTGTCAACAAAGAATCTTATATGTAGCAAAAATATCTTTTTAAATGAAGGTATAATAAAGACTTGCCCAGATTAGCAGAAACAGAGATTTGTTGCTAGCAAGCTCTTTTTCAAAATTCTAAAAAGGAACAGAGTTCTTCAAGCTGAAAGCAAGTGACACCCAAAAATAATTCAAATCAACACACTGGCAAAAGAGTGCTGTTAAAGACAGTATGCTGTTAAATATACAAGTCAGTATAATTACATATTTTCATGCAATTATATTCTTTTTAAAATTGATTTCAAAGTAATTGCATAAAATGATATGTATGTAATTATATTGCTGAGCTTATAATTTAGAAACATAATATATTTGATAAAAACAGCATGAATAGGTGGGTGGGAGTAGAGATTTATTGGAATAAGGAAATGATACCATGTTGTAATGAGTATCCCTGGCGGGGGGGAAATGAAGAGAACAAGATACAGTAAATAGGAAGAATAATATAAAAAACTCTATAAATGTATACTTGAACTTGTTCCTTTTCACATCTTATTTAAAAAAGATGTAAGAGTATAAAATGTATTGATTATGCTTCTGCTTTTAGGGTTTGCAACATATAAATATAGTATATATAAAAATAATGGCATAAAAATGTGGGTCATGGGTAGGAGGGAGGCAAGAATGGAGGAAGGATGGATTGTATAGTGGAAGAAGAGGGGTAGATGGGGGTGGGAGGAAGGAAAAATAATAGAATGAGACAAACATCTTTACCCTATGTACATGTACGATTACACAAATGGTTTGACTCTACTTCATGTACAACCAGAGAAACAGCAGTTGTACCCCATTTGTGAACAATGAATCAAAATAAATGAATCAAAAAAAGAAAAAACAGGAAAAAATGTGGGTCATATAGCATATATGAGTACTTTTTTATGTTTCAATGGAATCATGTAAATAAAAATATGCTGCAGATTTTGATAAGTTCAGATGTATATTTTAAGTCCTAGAGCAATCCATAAGAATATAATTTAAAACTATGAAGAACTTTCAAACTAATTAAAATGTTACTAGATCATATGGATGTAATACAAAAGAAGGCAGTGAAAGAGAAACAAAAATGATATGAAGCATACAGAAAACAAAATGTAAAATGGCAAATATAAGGAAAATATGACAACATAAATAAAATGAATTAAGCAACAAATCAAAATTCAAATATTAGATTAAATTAAAAGATAGAATCCAACTACATGCTATACACAGGAGTCACACTTCAGATTCATAACAGAAATAGGTTGAATGCAAAAGGTTGGCAAAGATATGTCATGTGAATAGTAGCAAAAGAGGCCATACTACTATCAAACAAGTAGATCGATTCTGATAATCATTTCTCAGTGTATCCATATGTCAAATCATGCTCTTTTCTTAAACATATTCAATTTTCATTTCTGAATTATATCTCATTAAAACTGAAATAAAAGATCAAATGAGTAAATGAATATGTGATGGGCCACAGAATGATGTAGCAAAGTTTGCTGTATTCCTGGGTGACTGAATCATTGTAGCTAAAGGGCTTTTTTTTTTTTTTTTTTTTTTTTTTTTTTCTGGGACAGGTCAGTTTTTCAAGAGAGGAATATCCAGTTTCAAGACTGGGGCAGAACAGGGCCAGGTTTGGTGGTGTTGGTTTGGTACTGTTATGGAAATCACACTCAGCAAGAGACCAAGCATCACTAGAGGGTTGGAGAATTCAGGTCTAATTATGCCCTTGAACCCAGATGAACCCGTGCTCTGAAGTTCTGGACCCTGAGCTGAGGTTACACAGGACTTTTGTAGGAAATTTTACATCATTCCTTAACCACTACAACATTGGTGGGTTTGAATTCTTGGCCCATGTGACCAAAGACCATGCACAGGGAATTTACGATAAGTAGTTCACAGGTGTAGAACAAAGACATTAATACATCTGCAATTATTATCATGAAGCAGCCTTCACCACAGGCAGCAGTAACTCAAGATAACTTGAGTTTACCTCCCTAAGAGCTATAGTTCTAAGAATGAAGCCTACACGGTAATAGGTTAGACAGTAATTAATTGGCCTAGCAATTAAGTGATGTAGGTACATTTCTACAGATTTCAGAACGTTACAAAGTATAGGAAAATTAACCGTTTCCCCAGGCATTGATTCTTCATCATAATGTTCTTATAATTTCATTTTATAATCAGGTCTGGTCTCTCCATCACTGTACTAGCATCTAGGTAACATTTTGAGAACTTTGGCGATAGGTGAGTCAGGGAATTTGCAAATTTGCATTTTGTGTGAATTATCCATCTTTTTTTTTTTTTTGGTGGGGAGGCAGCATCTTTCTTCCACCCTAAACTGTGCAGATGTTCTCAAGAATAGATTATTTCTGCTTCAATTTTCTTGAAACTGGGGTTGTTTGCCAGGTTGGAATAGAATAATTGCCTAATGGGAAAGTTAGGGAAAAGGATTTAGGGGAAAATTAAAGTTTCAAATCTTTTAAAGGATTTCAATCAATTATCTTCTTTTAAACCCTGATTCATGCTTTGACTAGAATTTTTTTCCAAGATTTCCAGGAGAGATTTCGATTCTCCTCTCTCTCATATCATTACTTTTTCATCTTCCCAACATTTACTTCTTTTATGCATACCATCTCTTCTTTTCCTCTTTGTCTTCTTTGAGGATTGGTTTTAAAAATTCTTCTCTTTACTGTAAGTATAATGGAATCTCAGAGTGAAAATAAACAAAATTATTTGATTTACAATGTTGAATCTTAAGCATAACTTGTCAAAAATACGTCAGAAAAGTCAAAACAAACAACTTTGGTTTAAAGAGATATTAATTCAAGTACTAGGCCAATCTCACTCTAATGGAATTTCTAAGATGGCTTATGAATTTCCTGGAGTTACTGCTTTCTCCACAGGAAAATATGCATGATAACACCTACTTCATGGGTCTTCCATGAGAAAAGGCACCTATACTGTTCCTGGTTTGCTTCTCTGTGGCTGTAACCATCACTACCACTATAGTCATCATCATCATCTGCCTCATCATCCAGGATCCAGATAATACTGTATGACCTACAGTGTCTTGGTTCAATGTTTAAAATTCTCCTTATACTTAATAATTTTATGCTGATTTTAATGAAAAAAATTGGCTTTGGAAAGAACATAGATTACAGTGTTAGACTTTGACTCCTTAGAAAGGAGCTCTGTGAGGTGTCATGATTTACATATGAAACCCGAGGAGTAATTCAAGGTATGAAATTTATATATTTAAGGACAATATGTAAGTGTATGTAATCTCTGTTCTTCAGATAATAACAATTTTAAAATTTGGTTTTTCTTCTTTTCAGTCTTATTTTCTAAATTATATCATTTCCTTCCTGTTTAATATGACCTGCTTGTATTCATGGGTAATGTTGTCTTCAGCATGAATAATTCATTTATAAAATAATGAGCACATCCTCATAATTTCAAATTAACCACATGAGTATTAAATGGAAAGTTAAATGGCTCCTTGACATCTTGGTGAGCCAGTAACACTAAAATACAATCTGACTGGCAGAAACAATGAGAACTCAGAATTATAAAAATAAATTCAAATCTTCAGGAAAGAGAAGAAGTAAATAAAGACTTCTGACTCTTATAAATAATTAAAGCTCACTACTCAATATTTAATATGAACATCAACATATATTAAATTATGATTAGGGTTCAAAGCAAAACACTTTTTATTTGTATATTTATTTCTGGAAAATAAGAGTCTTCCAGTCTTCAAGTACTTTGTAAATGTTATCTATCTCTGTACAGAAAGCACTTTATTCAGGGAAGATAATTTTTGATTGGAAGATTATCCCATTGTTATGGTTTGGATGTGAGGTGTCCCCAAAAAGCTCATGTGTGAGACAATGCAAGAATATTCAGTGGAGAAATGATTAGGTTGTGAGAGTCTTAACCCAAGCAGTAAATTAATCCCCTGATAGGGATTAACTGAGTGGTAACTGAGGTGGTAGGGAGGGTGTTGGTGGCAGAGGTGGGAATTGTGGATGTGACTTTGGGGTATATATTTGTATCTGGCAAGTGGAGACATCTCTCTCTATTGCCTGATCACCATGTGAGCTGTTTCCCTCTGTCACACTCTTCCGCCATGATGTCCTGCCTTACCTTGAGCTCAGAGGAATGGAACCCACCGTCTATGGATTGACCTCTGAAACCGTGAGCCTCCAAATAAACTTTCCTCCTCTATAATTGTCCTGGTTGGATCTGTTAGTCACAGTAGTGAAAAAGCAGAATAAACACCCATTAATTAAATATTTTTCAGAGTGTCTGCTTTACACACATTTCAGACTAGTAAATTTGGAATTGATGTGATTTAAAGTTATAAGTAAGTTGTCCATGTAGTTTGTAGATATTCCAAAAAGATAGTCTGCAAATAGTAAAATTGCTGAAGTACAGATATTTGTCACTTGTCCAATAAGATTTTATGTACCCTGTAACTGCAATGTTAGATACATTATGCTTCTTCCATCTTTGGTGTAATATACACACTTTTTTCACCCTAAGAAGTTAATTTCACAATCAGTAGACATCTCTTCAAACAATATTTTGTTACAGTCTTGTGTGTACTTGATGTTTGTAATGATCATTATTTTCCTTGTAGATAGTGATAAAAGTTCAGATAACCTGAACCCAAATTGTTTATATTTTGAAATTGCTTCAGATCTATGCTATAATTACCTTTAATTTCCTTAGACCTATCATATTTATAAATTTCTCTCATCCATTTGCTTTGAAATATACTACTAACTCATCTATTGCTTATAGAGCATCATGAACATTAAAGTTAAGTTTAGAACAGGTTATATTTCCTTAAGTTGAAAAAATGAAGGAGAACCTGGCGTGGTGGCACTTGCCTGTAATTCTAGCAGCTAAGGAGGCTGACGTAGGAGGATTACAAGTTCAAGTCCAGTTAGAGCACCTTTTTTGAGATAGTGAGACACTATCTCAAAAAATTAAATACAATAAAAGTTTACAAAAGGGGTTGGGGATACAACTCATCGGTAGAGGCCCCTGGGGTTCAATCTTCACTATTCTCCACCCTTCAAAAGAAAAGTTAGAGATTCTATTTTAATCTAAAAATTTGTGTGATTAGGTATAGGGAGTAAAGAGTAAAGGGAGATTTTTTTTTTCCCCTTCCTGGTTGCTTGAAAATACAATATGTCCTACTTCAAACATGTGCTATCCCAAATATTTGATAAATGCTTATACATAGTACAACATACATAAACATGCCGTTATGGTTTAGATATTAGATGTATCCCCAAAGTTCATGAGCGAGACAATACAAGAAGGATTAGAGGTGAAATTATTGGGTTTTGAGAGCTTTAATCCTATCAGTGAATTAATTCCCTGATACGGATAACTGAATGGTAACTGAAGGCAGGTAGAGTGTGGTTGGAGGAGGTGAGTCCCTGGGGACATGCCTTTGGGGTATGTATTTTGTTTCTGGTGAGAGGAGTCTCTCTCTTTCTGCTCCCTGAACATCCTGTGACCTATTTCCCTCTATCACACTCTGCCATGATGTTCTGCTTTAACTGCAGCCCCAAGGAATGGAGCTTGCTATCTATGGACTGAGACCTCTCAAACCTTGAGTCCCCAAATAAACTTTTCCTCTTCTAAAATTGTTCCTGTTAGATATTTTAGTCATAGTAATGAAAATTCTGACTAAAATACATAATAAGTAAAATGAATTTTGTGAAGAACAGGGTTACTTTGTAAAAAACAGCTGGATGAGGAACCTAGATTTTAAGATTTTGGTGTCACTTTTTTCACTGACCTGTTTTGTGAATGAAGGCAAGTAACTTATCCTGTTCATTTTTGTTCTAAAGTAGAGATTGCTACATTGACTCAACTAATGGTTTTGTGAGAAAGAATAATGAATAAAAAGAAGTGTGAAGCAAGTAGCCATTGATTGTCACTGAAACAGTTCATAGCCTCAGAAACCATGCAGGCACCTAATTGTTTGCATTTTTTCATATTTGGTTATTAGGATCTTTAACTTCAAATGTTGACCATATATTCTGAATGCAATTTCCCCAGAAGTCTACCTGTTTTAATGGAGAGAACATAGGAGTCTTCCTAGGCCATGGAGTTCAAGTGCTTCTCAGGAAAAATATTTCTCCATTTGAAAAGAAAGCATAAGCACCCTTCTTAGTCATATGGTTATTGTGTAGATCATAATACTCTGAAGACCAGGAAGGTCATTTGGAAAATATGAAGTACTATACAAATGTAAGTTATGTCTCCAAGTGTTTCAGAATCAAACTATGCCATAGGTAAATTATTGCAGACATCCAGAAAACTGCAGTGATTTCCACTTCAAGAATATTCATGCCTTCAATTCCTTTTGAGTTAAAATAATTTTCCTTTTGCTAGGAGTTGTAACAAAAGTTATTCCTGCCCAGATCATGATCTTGCAAACTTCTAAGTTGACCAGTCATTATCCTTCATTTTTCTTCCAAGTTTCCTTAGAAAATAGTCCTACTCCCTTTTTTTTTCTTTGTCAGTATGCATGCACTCTTGTTCTTAGCTGTGTTTACACTTCCCAAGGTCAAATAAAACCATTCAGTGGTTACTAAGAACTGTTTAGATACCACACTTGACTTCTTTCATTTCTTATTCTCATTTGAACTGTGTACTCTATTTCACCATGTTGGTTGTTCTCTATTTCCTGAAATTGTTGTTTGCTTTCTTTCTTTAAAATGGTCTCTGCTGATATTCCAATGAATTCTTTTACCCATTCTTGCTTTCCAAAGCATTTTAGGCTCACCAACCTTGCCCACAAAGCATGGTTACTACTCAATGTTCTGTCCTCATCCTTTTTCCCTTTTCTCCCTTACCTATTTTTCTTTCATTATTAAATTCTTCTTTATAACTTAAAGTATCATTTGAATGAGGATAAATCTCAATTCTATTTCTATTCCTAATCTCTACTCTTTTTCCATTGTTTCTATACTCCCCTTGTTGCCCCTGAAATTGGGAAAATCTCATGGTAACATCGATAAATATGCTTGATGTATATCACCTTTATGATCCAGGATAATTTCTGTTTTTGGTCTCAGCCATTTCCTTATCTTTTTGTAATAAAATGCTAAAAATATAATTGTTGTGTAGATTCTTTGGTTTCTAATTTTATTTTTTATGTGTTAAATTTGAAAGACTGAATTAGTAACTAAGTAAGAATGTACTGAACTTTAAGTAGGTTGTAAGTTACTAAATTGCAAAAAGTTAAGATTAAAGTCACTAAATGTTGAAATTGTGTATTTAATTTTGTTTACTTCTCTTGAATTGAGTTCAGTCTCAGCAGGAGTGTTGATTTTTATTTCTATTTTTTTGGAGGAGAAGGGCAAGAGAGTTATTTATAAACAGAGAGTCAAAACTTAATCCAGATCAATAGTTCATTGTGTTACCTACATTTTTCTTTTCTCTAGTTTCTTAATATGGAAGGTAGATTTATGTTCTATCATTCATATACTGATTGAATGCTTAAAGAATTCAAAGGACTTTACTGAAGATTTTGGACAATACAAAAAATCGGGCAGTTTTTATGTCAAGGAATTTAACACCTTGATATAAACTTATGTGAGAGGATATATATATTAAAAATTATACTTCTGGAGTGCAATAAGTGTCTTAAGAACAGATAAGGTGCTCTGTGGACTTATAATATGTAATAAAATATGTGGCTTAGTGTTTACACCCATATGTAGGCTGCAATTTTATTTTTCTTAGCTGTCTTTAACTTTTTATAATGAGAAGCTGAGCCAGGTAGTGTTTATTAGGCTCCTTGACTCTGGAGCCCGACTGCCTAGGTCAGACCTACTATCCGTTATTGACTAGCTATGTGCTCTTGGCCAATAACTTCTCTGTGCCCCAGTTTCTTCATTTGTAAATTGGGAGCAGTAATAATAACATAACTTCACAATCTTATGATGAGATTAAATTAGATGTTTTTAAAGCTTCATAGAAAGTATTCATCAGAGTTATAGCTGAATCATTGAAAGTAGCATGTGGAGGGAGCTCAATTTCTTAATGATTTTACTATTTTACTTGAATTGGATTGAGAATAACCTAAATTTGAGACTCAAGTTTTGTTTCCTTTTTATATTTCTGGGAACTGGGGATTGAACCCAGGGGGACTTTACCACTGAACTACATCCCAAAACTTTTTTATTTCTTTTATTTGAAACACGGTCTCATTAAGTTTCTGTGGTTTTGCTAAAAATGCAGAAGTTGGCCTTGAACTTGAGATCCTCTTGCTTCCACCTCTTGAGTGGTTAAAATGTATGCCACTGGGCCCGACTTCAGTTTTGTTTTCTTCTAGAGCTTTAGGATATTCCCAGTTAAGAATCTGAGAGTAGACAATGATCAAAAGTTTTGGTCATAAAATCAAATACATATTAAACAGATTCCATAAAAATATTATGGGTACACAATTATATACTCTATGTGAAATTTTCATGAGACATAGTTCTTTTGGTTTTTAAAGGGTGTATTTCAGGCCAAAGAATTTTTAATTTTAAGAATCATAAAGTGGATAATTTCCCATTCTCTTCCAGTATTTTTCCTGAAGTATGCTGTCTGGCTTTTATAGACGACTGCAGGAATAGGCTTAGTTAAGGATATTATCAGTGAGTTTATATACTCACTTTTGCTTCAGAATTTTTTAAACTATTATGGGTGTTAACCATTCAAAATTTTTGAACTTAATTCCCCAGCTATCCTTCTTCTTTGATTTTTATCAAGGTGGAATCTATGCATTTATTTATTAATAATATGTCTGCAACATTCATCTTTAATATTGCTTCGAATGTAATAGAAGTTAGCTTTTATGAGACTTGGGAAAATCTAGTAAAAATGTGCAAATTTTGAGTATGTATACTTACACTTAAAAGTTGAATTTCATTTTACTGTTTGAATAAATATTTCTCAGAATTTTATAGGCTAAGATATAACCATTTTTAATTGTCTCTACTACAGTTTGAGATTAATGTTTTAACATCATTTGCACTGACATAACATGATGAAGGAACATTTTGGTAACAAAGTGTAAAATTCATTTTTCAGTTGTAGAAAATTTGAATTTAAAGATTTTCTGTTGTGTTTGACACTGTTGTCATTATTATAAAAAATGGAAAAGAATTGAAGATTAAAAGTTTCAGACATAAAATTTAACTACATAGTATGCTTTTCTTCCTTTGTTTTTATTTCTTTTTTAAATTTTTAAATTTTTTAATTTTTGCAGACTGCATTTTGATTCATTAGTACAACTTTGTTTCTATAGTTGTGCATGATGTAGATTCATACCATTCGTATAATCATGAATGTACATTGGGTAATGATGTCTGTCTCATTCCACCATTTTTCATACCTCCCTCCCTCTCATTTCCCCTCTACATGATCTAAAGTTCCTCCATTCTTCTCTCACTCCTACCCACCATCCCTCATTATATATCATAATCCACTTATCAGGGAAAACATTTGGCCTTTGTTTTTTTGGGATTGGCTTATTTCACTTAGCATGGTATTCTCCAATTGCAACAATTTATCTGCAAATGCCATTATATTATTCTTTATGGCTAAATAATATTCCATTGTGTATATATACCATAGTTTCTTTATCCATTCATCTGTTGAAGGGCATCTAGTTTGGTTCCACAATCTAGCTATTGTGAATTGAGCTACTATCAACATTGTTGTGGCTACATAACTGTAGTATGCTAATTTTAAGTCCTTTGGGTATAAATTGAGAAAACTGGGTCAAAAGGTGGGTCCATTCCAAGTTTTCTGAGAATTCTCCACACTGCTTTCCAGAGTGGCTGCACCAATTTGCAATTCCACCAGCAATGACAAATGTGCCTTTTTCCCCACATCTATGCCAACATCTATTATTATTTGTGTTCTTGATCATAGCCATTCTAATTAGAATAAGATGAAATCTTAGAGTTGTTTTAATTTGCATTTCTCTAATTACTAGAGATGTTGAATACTTTTTCATATATTTATTAATCACCTATATGTCTTCTGTAAAGTGTCTGTCCAGTTCCTTGACCCATTTATTGATTGGGTTCTTCGTATTTTTGTTGTAAAATTTTGTAAGTTCTTTATAAATTTTAGAAATAAGTGCTCTATCTGAAGTGTATGTGGAAAAGATTTTCTCCCACTCTGTAGGCTCTCTTTTCACATTATTGATTGTATCCTTTGCTGAGAAAAAGCTTTTTAGTTTGAATTCATCCCATTTATTGATTCCTGCTTTCATTTCTTGTGCTTTAGGACTTTTGTCCAGGAAGTCTGGTCCTAAGTAGACATGATAAAGATTTTTTCTTCCATTTGGTGCAGGGTCTCTGGGTCTCTGGTCTAATTCCTAGGTCATTGATCCATTTTGAGTTGCGTTTTATACAGGGTGAGAGATAGAGGTTTAATTTCATTTTACTGCATATGGATTTCCAGTTTTGCCAGCACAATTTGTTGAACAGGCTATCTTTTCTCCATTGCATGTCTTTGGCTTTTTTGTCTAGTATGAGGTGACTGTATTTATATGAGTTTGTCTCTGTGTCTTCTATTCTGTACCATTGATCTGCTTGTCTATTTTGGTGCCAATACCATGCTGTTTTTGTTACTGTTGCTCTATACTAGAATATAAGTTCTGGTATTGTGATACCTCCTGCTTCACTCTTCCTGCTAAGGATTGCTTTGGTTAGTCTGGGTCTTTTATTCTTCCAGATGAATTTCATGATTGCTTTCTCTATTTCTATGAGGTACATCATTGGGATTTTAATTTGAATTGCATTGAATCTGTATAGCACTTTTGGTAATATGGCCATTTTGACAATATTAATTCTGCCTATCCAAGAAAATAGGAGAGCTTCCCATCTTTTCAGATTTTCTTTAATTTCTTTAGTGTTCTGTAGTTTTCATTGTAGAGGTCTTCCACCTCTTTTGTTAGATTGATTCCCAAGTATTTTATTTTATTTTTTTGAGGTTATTGTGAATGGGGTAGTTTTCCTAATTTCTCTATCAGAGGATTCATCAGTTATGAATAGGAATGCATTAGATTTATGAGTGGTGATTTTATATTTTGCTACTTTGTTGAATTCATTTATGAGTTCTAGAAATTTTCTGGTGGAGTGTTTTGGATCCTCTAAATATAGTATCATGTCATTGACAAATAGTTATAACTTGAGTTCTTACATTCCTATTCATATCTCTTTAATTTTTTTGGTCTAATTGCTCTGACTAGTGTTTCAAGGATGATGTTGAACAGAAGTGGTTAAAGAGGGCATTGCTGTCTTGTTCTAGTGTTTAGAAGGAATGCTTTCAGTTTTTCTCCATATAAAATGATGTTGGCCCTGGGCTTATCATAGATAGCCTTCACAATGTTGAGATATGTTCCTACTACCCTTAACTGTTCTAGTATTTTGAACATGATGGGGTGCTGTATTTTATCAAATGCTTTCTCAGCATCTATTGAAATAATCATATGATTCTTAAATTTAAGTATATTGATGTGATGCATTACATTTTTTGATTTCTGGATGTTGAACCAACATTGCATTCCTGGGAAAAACTGCACTTGATCATTGTGCACTATTTCTTTAATATGTTTTTGTATGTGATTTGCCAGAACTTTAAGTACTTTTGTGTGTATGTTCATCAGGGATATTGGTCTAAAATTTTCTTTTCTTGATGCATCTTTGTTTGGTTTTGGTATAAGAGTGATACTAGTCTCACAGAAAGAGTTTGGAAGAGTTCCCCCCCTTTTCTATTTCATGGTATACTTTGAGGCGTATTGATATTAGTTCTTCTTTGAAGGTGTTGCAGAACTCAGCTGAGAATCCATCTGGACCTGGGCTTTTCTGGGTTGGTAGGCTGTTGATAGCTTCTTCTTTTTCAGTGCTTGAAATTGATCTGCCCTACTGATTCAGTTTTGAAGGATCATATATGTCTCTAAAATTTGTCAATGTCTTCAATATTTTATATTTTGTTGGAGTATAAATTTTCAAAGTAGCTTCTAATTGTGCTATGTATTTCAATGTTTTCTGTCATGAATATTTTCTTTTTCATCAAAAATTCTAGTAATTTGAGTTTTCTTGCTCCTTTTTTTGTTAGTATGGCTAAGGGTTTATCAATTTGTTACTTTTTCAACGTGCAACTTTTGCCAATTTTTTGAATCGTTTCTTTTGTTTCATTTCATTGATTTCATCTCTGATTTTATTTTTTTCTTGTCTTCTACTACTTTTGGTGTTGATCTGTTCTTTTTCTAGGGCTTTGAGATGTAATGTTAGGTCATTTAGTTGTTGACTTTTTATTCTTTTAAGGTATGAGCTCAATGCAATGAACTTTGCTCATACTGTTGATTTCTAGTGTCCTAAAGATTTTGATATGTTGTAATCATTGTTCTTGTTTACCTCTAAGAATTTTTTTTATCTCCTCCCTGATGTCTTCTGTTATCATTGCATTGTTGAACAGCACATTATTTAATCCCCAGGTATTGGAGTAGTTTCTGTTTTTTTATTTTATCATTGATTTCTAATTGTACTACATTATGATCTAATAGAATACAAGGTAGTATCTCTATTTTTTTTGTATTTGCTAAGAGTAGATTTGTGGATCCTTAGGGAAGGATCCATGAGTTTCTGAGAAGAAAGTGTATTCACTTGATGATGGATGAAATACTCTATATATGTCTGTTAGGACTTAATCATTGATTGTATCAATTAATTCTATAGTTTCTTTGTTCAGTTTTTGTTTGGAAGATCAATCCAGCAGTGAGAGTGGTGTGTTGTTAAAGTCACTCAGTATTATTGTGTTGTGGTCTATTTATTCCCTAGAATTGAGAAGGATTTGTTTGACATACATGGATGCACCATTATTTGGGGCATAAATATTTACAATCATTTTGTCTTACTGGTTTATGGTTCCCTTAAGCAATATGAAATGTCCTTCTTTATTCCTCTGACTAACTTAGGCTTGCAGTCCACTTTATCTGATATGAAGATGGAAACCCCTGCTTTTTTACTGAGTCCACGTGCATTATATATTTTTCCCCATCCTTTCACCTTTAGTGTGTGGTTGTCTTTTTCTATGAGATGAATCTCTTGGAGGCAGCATATTTTTGGGTCTTTCTTTTTAATCCAATCTGCCAGTATATGTCTTTTGATTAATAAGTTTAGACCTTTAGCATTCAGAGTTATTATTGAGATAAGATTTGTATTCCTGGTCATTTTGGCTTATTTTCAGTTTTTAACTTGACTTGGTTTCTCCTTTGATTGCCTTTTCTATTAGAGTAGTTCCTCCCTTTGCTGACTTGTATTGTTGTTTTATACTTCCTCCTCATGAAATATTTTGTTGGGGATGTTCTGTGTTACAGGTTTCTATTTGTAAATTCTTTTACCATTAGTTCATCATGGAAGGATTTTATTTAATCATCAAATCTGAAGGTTTAATTTTGCTGGCTATAAGATCCGTGGTTATCATCTGTGTTCTTTCAGCATTTGAAGTATGTTGTTCCAGGCCCTCCTAGCTTTCATGGTCTGGGCTGAGAAATCTGCTGATATCTGTATTGGTTTCCCATTATATGTAATCGGACACTTTTCTCTCACAGCTTTTAAAATCCTAACTTTATTTTGTATGTTAGGCATTTTCATTATAACACACCTTGTTGCTAATCTGTTTTAATTTTGTGCATTTGGTGTTCTGTAAGTCTCTTGTATTTGATTTTTCCATTTCTTTCTTCAGGTTTGGGAAATTTTCTATTAGTTCATTGAACAGGTTGTTGAATCCTTTGGTTTGTATCTTTGTGCCTTCCTCAATCCCAATAATTCTTACATTTGTTCTTTTCATGTTATCCCATAATTCTCGGAGATTCTGTTCATGATTTCTTACCATCTTCTCAGTTTTTCAACTTTATTTTCAAGATTAAATATTTTATCTTCATTGTTTGAGATTCTGTCTTCCAAATGATCTATTCTGTTGGTTATGCTTTCTATTTTTTAATTTGATTTATTGTTCCTTCATTTCAAGGATTTGTTTTTTTTTTTTCCAGAATCTCTCTTTATTGAAATGATCTTTTGCTTTCTACAGTTGTTCTTTTAACTGTCTATTGGAATGATCACTCATTGCCTCCATTTTCTCTCTTTTCTCATCCTTTGCTTCACAGATCATTTTAATTTTGTACATTCTAAACTCCTTTTATGACATTTCTACTGCCATGTTGTTATTGGATTCTATTAAAATAGCATCTAGTTTTATTTGGGACACTTTCTTCCCTTGTTTCTTCATGTCGTTCCTGTATCTTCCCCTCTAGTAGAAAGAATCTAAGGTATTGCAGTTTCCCCCCGTAGGCTTCTTGTGACCCTGTAGGTTTCCAATAACTCTTCTTTAAGTGCGAGATCATTATTAGCTGTACTCAATACAAACAATATGCAGTCCTAAACCAGATAACCCCTATGAAGATATTAATACTATTATAATAAACAGAGAGGATGTGTTTGAATATTATCTACAATATAGTCAATAGACCTGCAATGAGATCTATAATTTCTACTGGTGGACAAAGATGATGTGGTATGTAACTGTTAATGGGATAAGAAGTGAGTATATAGAGGTATTAGATCATGGGAAGAGTAAGAGCAGGATCAAAAGAAGTTGGTTGTTAGCATGAGAAAAGGGAGAAAAAGACTCCAAGGAAACAGGTAAATAAAAGGAAAATAGAGTGAGAAAAAATAAACAAAAAATTAAAAATTAAAAAATAAAGCCCTTGTAACAATTATTTACCATTCAAACCTTCCAGTCTTCAGTATACTGATGCAAGAGAGGTACCTGACAAAAAGCTTCCAGTCTCCAGTAGGCATCTCAGGATGGGAGTGCCCCACCTAAAGATGTCGGTTTCCCCTTTGGGGATAATCCAAGATGTCTGCACCAACTACTGAACACTTTGGTAGATAGGGAACCACAGCATGGGTGCAGAGTCAGTGTGGGGCATGGTCTCAGGCAGGCCAGGGTCTGAAAGTGGGATGCTCAATTATTTTTAATAATCAAGAAATCTACAAAAATTAATTACAAGTATATAATTAACTACAATACAGCTCCAAAAGATAATGCTTGATGAAGCAGTACTTACTTTTTTCCTTTTCCTTACTACCTTTATACCAAGGCAGTGAAGGATCTCCATACCATCATTTCTCTCCAATCTTTTTCTTTTTTTCCAGTGTCTCATCAAAAGTACTTTTTAGCTATTAGCTTGAATTAACTATTCTGAAAAATATAGAAATGACTAATATATCATATTATTTTATTGTTGTCTACTCTTTCTATTTGTTAGAATTTCCTTGGGACATATTATTTTTTTACTTCTTTTTTTGTTTTGACTTTGAATTACAATTTCAAGGTTTAGATGAATTGATTATATTTATCTGGTCAAGATATTCCATGTTCTCATCCTTCATTAATAGGATATTTCAGTTCATGATCCTTAAAATAAATTGCTTTTTTTGAAGAATTTCAATGTAATCCAAAGGGAAACTTCATGTTTTTTTTAGTGTTTAGCAAATGTTACTTATTTGTAGTATAAATCTAACTATATTATATTATCTCTAATTTGCTTGGGTTCAACTTGTAATTTTAATTCAAAACCAATTTGAAAGGTAACCTTAATTTTTTTAAATCTCAAACTCTCCTGCTTGTATTTGTACATTTTTGAAGATAATTTATATAGATGATGATCTGAAAATAAATTATTTCTTAAATCCTTTATAATGACTTCAGAGTTCTTTCATTTAAGTAACTAAGTAATATGCACAGTTATTTTCAATTTTTATCTTTAAATTTTCCCCTTTTATTATGAAAATGAAATGAAGCCCAAAGTAAATTAAACTAAAAGAATATGAGCATAAAAGAAACCTTGGTTGGGTAACATCATTTAAACACCCCACTTAAGAGACAACACAAGGAAGTTTGATTTGTAAAATCGATTGATATATGCTATGAAATCAAACAGAAAATAGAACTATAATTTTGTTTGCTACTTTTCACTGTCACTGATTTTAGTTATTGGTTGAAACAGGTAGATTGCATATTGCTTTTTAAAAACTATGTTTAATTGTTTTAATATTGATTGTCTTTCCTGAATTTAAAACCCTTGCCATTCTGTAAGCATTTCTAAGATTTACCTTCCTTTCTTTAAGACCAATAGGCTATTCTTCTATATCACCTTCATAAAAATTTCTCAAATGCCTCTCAGATGTTCAAATATCCATAGTGATAAAAAAATGGTATCTTTTTTTTTTTTTTGGCAGGAGGAAGGGGAACAGAAAAATTATATCCTTATCAGAAGTTATAAATCTAGAATAAAATTTAAATAATTTAGGAGTTAATTCAAGAAAATATTCCTTTAAAATACCATAGTCTTAGTATGAACCAGGCATTTATTTTAATACTGTACATTGTTTGCATTGGTTGTCTTGAATTTTCCTCCATTCTGTGAAGTATCTGGAACAAACAGGGACATTCAAGTTCACAGGTACAGACTCTGCTGCTGAACTACATTTAGCCAAAAGACAGTATGCACCTTGCTCCACAGACAAATTAATGACATTCAAACTTCAGCTATACTTTAATACAAAGAATATAATAAAACTCTTGACCAAGCCCCAAGTATAAGGCTGGGGATGGGCCTTCAGGTCCTACTCATGGACATCCACTGCTAGAGCAAAAAACAGAGAATTCACACACCTTTGAGAGGGTCTCAATCTAGATCACTCTAGGACACTGTGACAAGTAAAACTTGTGCCCTAAAAATACCCACACATAAGAGTGGGAGAGAAATCTCTCTGAGCAGATCCATTAAATCCAAAACAAGAATACAAGAAACATGAAAAAACAAGGTAACATAACACCTCCTACAGGTCATAATTCACCAGAAACTAATCCCAAAGATATTGAAATGGATGAAATATTAGATAAAGAATTCAAAAGAATGATTTTTAGAATTAATCAATGATGTCCAAAAGAACACAGAAAACAACTGAATGAATTAAGGCAATCAGTACAGGATAAAAATGAGAAATTCAATAGGGATATAGAGATATTGAAAAAGAACTAAAAAAACTTGGAAATAAAATATACCATAAATAAATTAAAAAATTGAGTTGAAATTTCTCTAATAGCATAGACCATTTAAGAATCATTGGAATTGAGGAGGGTTCTGAGATGCAGGTTAACAGAATGGATAACCTCTTCAGGGAAAAAAGTAATAGAAAAAATTCCAGACCTTGAAAACAAGATGGGTATCCAGGTACAGGAAGCATTCAGAACACCAAATAAACAAGATCAATAAAGAACCTCTCCTTGATGCATTACAATTAAAATGCCTAGCATTCAGAACAAGAATAGAACAAGAAGAGAAAACCCTGAGTTCACATTTAGAGGCAGACCAATCAGAATCACTTCCAATTTCTCAGCACAAACTCTAAAGGCCAGGAGGGCTTGCAATGTGTTCCAAAGCCCTGAATGAAAATAACTGTCATATGTAGGAATGTGACATCCTATGGAGACAGAGAATGGAGTTAGTAAAAAATTCATTGGGAAAATCATAGAACTTGTTTGCTCAAAGCTTAGAACTTTTCCTTCTATGCCTCTTTGATACATAATGAACTAATATTAAAATTCATAAATATAATTTTAAATTATTTGGTAATATTTCATTAAATGGAAAGACCAAATTTTAATTATTCATTTCATCTATTGTTTGACATTTTTAGTTAGTTCTGATGTTTGGTAAGTTTAAAAAACTTTAAGTACATTTTTTTTTTTCATTCTTTAGTCATGAAATATATTTTAGGGCAGAACCATGGGTATTCATGGGACATATAGAAGACTTAGTGAAAAAGGGAAAATCTAACTTTACATATATTAAAAATAATTGGAATCATTATAGATAGATGGTCAGAAGCAGTATGTTAACTTCTAATGTGAAGGACTCTATAGGTTCAATAATTAAATAACTTTTTAAACTAAAACAGTTATCTTGGGATAGTAAAATAACTTTCTTCAAAATTGGTTTTCTCCCCCTTACATACTGTATTAGTTAGGGTTTCTTAGAGAAACAAAATCAATAGATGAAAGAGAGAGAGGAGATTTTTAAGGAATTGACAGATGAGGTTGTAGAGGCTGGCAATTTCAAAATCTGTAGTCTGGAAACCCAGGGATGCATTTCAGATTGCGGTTTTATTCCAAAGGCAGTCTGTTGGCAGAATTCCTTCTTTTCACGGAATCTCAGTTTATTTCTCAAAGTAAGTAGGCAAGGCCCACTCATAATATACTTTCTGAAAGACTACTGATTTGAATATTTATCTTTCCCCAAAAATACCTTGGAAGAAACATCCAGAATATACTATCTGCGATCCATGACCCAAAGAAATTGACACATAAAACTAACCACCACACAAACTTAGTATAATTATGAAGAATAACTGACAATGGATATGGAAATTTGAAGTCTACATATGGGTTCTCTGTGTTCCAGACTTTAGCAGAATTAAGGCTTCCTTTCTGAGAATCAGAGTAACATAAGATGAGAACAAATCAGATGAATATTCAAATGCATTAGTCATAGTTAAAATAAGTTAGTAGTATAAATGGGACCCATAATTGACTTTAAGGGACAAAAAACAATTTCACTCTACTTTCTACCTTTGTAACAGAAAGGTAAAATACCACTTAATGCTTGAATGGAAATCTTTTTAATGAGGAATATTTGTATTAAACTCATTTTAATAAGTTAAAAATTAAATTAGATGATATTTAAAGGAAAGCGTTTTTGTTTCAAATACATGCAGTTATTCAAACAGGACTAATTAAAGGAACTACTTAAGCATAAATGTTTTGCTGCATGTAAATCACTGGAAAATTTCTTTAATAACTAGATGAGAAACAGTATAATAAGTTCTTGAATATAGGTCTATGTCTTGCTTTATAAAAATAAATCTCTAGATATTTTGTTTATACCATACCTTTATAGAATTTCCAAAAGAATGGATAAACAAAGGTAAATGTTGACTTAAACTCCTTTTAAATTATTAAAAATGCCAAGGGATTTTGAGTCATTAAAATTTATTACATTTACCTTAATCTCTGGAATGTACATTATGGTAGAATTTGATCATTTGTTTTTGCCAATTTTTTAAATAACAAGTATAGTAGCAGTAATATTAGAGAAAAGAAGTGTTCGTGATTTTTGGATATTTGTTTAGAATCTTGGTCTCATGCATAAAACATGACTGAGAAAGTACTTGTGATGGGGAATAGATAATTTAAACTGATCTCATTTAATATCCAACAGTACTCATTGTAACGAACCTTCAATAAACTTCCTCCAAGTGAATAAAATGCAGTTTTAATTCTGATAGGGAACAATAAACTAACAACATCAGGGAATGAACTTCAACATCAGGAATGGACTTATTGGTTGTCTGACCTAACCAAGAAGCTCAAGCTTGAGTAGATCTTTTTAAGTCCTCTGATTAACTAGACAATCCCAGATGTCCTGGCTTTTGTCTGAATCAGGTTATAGAGGGCTAGCATGTAGAATGTAAATGCTATCAGCCATGCAAAAAGTACTGTGCCTTAATCTAAGTAATATTGAAGGGAAGCTTCTTGGTTAAGAATAAGGATTGAAACTCACCATTCTGCTAATGTAGCATAAGGACTATTCCATCAATTTTGTGATTTTGAAAACTGCAAATGAATTATATATCATACACTAATGCTGAAGATTATCATTTCTTTTAAATTGTTTTTGGGTTTTCATTCAAGAACAACATTAATATTTTTTCCAAGTTAAAGAAAGGAAAATTAACATTCATGTTTTTTTCTTTATTTCCAAATTATAAATGTTTTTCTGACCTTTAAATCTAATGAAGGGAAATCAAATGATCATAAAATATTTGCCTTAATTGTTTTGTGTTTTGTTGCTTCATTATGAATCTTCTCTTAACAGCCTAATTATTCCCAGTGTCATTGTAGGGAAAAAATATCAAGTGGGACACTGAAGGGATGATGGGGGTTTTCAACAATTTCTGAAAGAAAAGGATCACACAGGCAGCACTGTTTATAAATATATGAGGATTGTCTGCATTATTCACAATCCATCAGACCTTACTACTTTTTATAATGCCTTGGGGGAAAAGAAAACCATTCTTTTAGTGCATAAGAGTAACTGGGAAATTGGTAGTTCATCTGAAGAAATTGTAATTTGGCAAAACATTGCACTTTTTTTTAGTTTATTATACTCTAAGTTATCAACAACCCCTCCCTTTTTTATGGTACTGGAGACTGGATGCTTTATCACTGAGGTACATCTCTAGCACTTCATATTTTATTTTGAGACAAGGTCTTGCTAAGTTGCTCAGGTTGGCCTTGAACTTGTGATCCTCCTGCCTCAGCCTCCCGAGTAGGTGGGATTACAGTTGTGCACCACTGCTGTTTAAAGACTGGGGAGATCACAGATATGAGTTCTTTATTGTTGTATTGTGTTGTAAACACATATTTGAAAAAAAAGTCTTAGAAATTATTTCTATCTAGGGAAAACTGGATTTTAAGTAATGCAGAGATAGTTAATTGCGTTATGCTACTGTCACTTAACATTTATGTTCATATGCAAAGTGAGAAAATATATCACAAATTTTAAAAGTAATACTTTATGGTTAAAAAACTATATATGTATATCTGGTGGCATATGAAATTGTGGTAAGGAGACCACCCCTAACCTACTACTACTAGTTAACTTTTTATTCTGGAATATAAGAATGAACACAAGTGGGGTTCTGCCAAAATAAGAAGGAAGACAACAGAAGTTTTGTTTCTTCCTTTTATGCTTAAACTACCTTTCATGAGGAAGTATACCATCCACATGCCTCAACTTAATAACAGTAATAATAGTAATAATATGAATGTAGGCACAAATTTAAATATTAATCTTACTGATAATAATGGTATCATTTACATTTGATATATTCCACACACCTCTATTAAGGCTATATACATAATACCTTGTTTAATTGGGAAAACAGCTTTAGTAGATAGACACTACTAGTATTTCATTTTGTATGTAAGTAACAAAGGCATTGACAGCTAAAGTAACTTTCCCACAGTAACCGCATTTAAGAAACTCACTGGAAATATTAGATTCCTCAAATTAATAAATTTACTAAATATTCACCAATTATTATTCAGTTTGTAGCTCACAGAGAGACACATTATATTAAAAGTCTGCCTTCCAGCTGTAGTATCAATTTCAATCCTTCCCATGTTCTTTCTCACCTCCTTACCTCAGTCTTCAACATTTTTTCTATTATTTTTGTCATTTAATATGAATTACATACAAGAGAACAGTGCAATAATTATTGTGATTGTTAAATTTCTGTGTCAACCTTGCTAGGCCACCATGCCATGATATTTGGTCAAGCATGGCTAGATACCATTGTATAAATATCTTTTAAAAATTATGTTAATATGAAAATCAGTTTACTTTGAATAAAACAGATTACCCTTCTTAAAGTGGGGTAAAGCAGAAGAAGGAATTGTGTCAGCAAATTGCCTTTGAACTGGAAGAATTGTTTTTCCCTCTGCCTATAGGTTTTGGTTTACGTTGCAGATTTTGAACTTAAAAGCATTCACAATTGCATTAGCCAATTTCTCATTATGAAAATCCCTCTGATACATAAACACACACACACACACACACACACACACACACACACACACACTTACCACCATCCATTGGTTCTGTTTCTCTGAAGAATCCTTACTTCTATACTTGTATAAATTATAAAAAAATATAATAAACATAAGCCACAAAATACCATCCCCCACTAAGCACATCTACCTACCTAGTCTTTCTCTCTGTCTCTTCTGAGATAAACCTCATCTTGATTTTGGGATTTATCATTCCTTTTTTGTAAATTACAGTTTTATTTCATATGTATGTATGCTAAAATAATGCATTATTGAATTTTGCCAGTTTTATAACTTTTGAGAAAATATCCTACTTCTATATAGCTTTTGTTTAGTTTTCTTAGATTTCTTATTAATTTCAAAATTAAGCTTTAGTGATCCATCCATGCTGTTGAATGTTACTATAGTTTAATTACCTTCACTGTTCTAAAATATTTATATGAATGTACTATAATTTTAACATTCATTCTCTTGTTTATGTGTATTTACTTAATGTTCTGTGTACCTCTATGATCTTGTACACTTCTCTTAGTACATGAAGGAGTTTTGTGGACTGTACTTTGAATTGTTCATAGTAAGGCATACAAATGCTTGCTTTTTCCAAGAGATGTAATATTGCATTACTCATGAAATGCAATATTACTATTAATGCAATATTACTATTAATATTCTTACTATTGCATAGTAAGAAACTATGCATATCCTTTCTTACTATGGATTTCTAACATTTTGTCAAAGAAGTAGAGTTAAAATGGAATCTATTTGTCTTTTTCTTTACATACATAAATACTCTTTATATATTCTGAATGCTAACTTTTTGTGATATGTGTTATATTTTTTATTTTTGGCTTATTTTTCACATTCTTTGATGTTTTAGATAAACTGAATTTGAAATATGTGGTTAAGTATACTTCTTTTTGGAGATATAGGGTTCATACTTGAGAAGTTTTTCTCTCTAAAACAGAAAGATGCTTTTCTTAATTTTGTTCATAAAAGATTTTTTTTTCTTTTGTTTTCCACAATCAAATCTTTCATTCATCTGAAATTACTTCTATATAAGTGTGAAGTAAGAATTTTTTTCCAAAATGGACTTATTCCTGGTTTCAACATGCATTGATGCCTATTCTCTTCTCCTGTGCCCTCCTGATATATTATCCCATGTTCACCCTACATCTCACTTTTATATGTTGGGGTCAGCTTCTGGCTTACCTAACTTGTTGACTTGCTTAGATTTGATCTTGTGATGCAGTGCTACATGTCGCAACATCTTAGCTTTAAATGTGTTTTGATACCAACAAAGAGAAATCTCTCAGTTTTTTTCCCCTATGTTTAACATAATTATTTGCACTCTCTTATACTTGCATGGAAACTAGGATCTATATTTTGAATTCTAGATAAAATTAAATTGAATTTACTTTGCAAATTAATTTGTCATAAATACATCTCTTTGCTAAAGTAGTGTTCTTTTTTCATGAATACAGAGTGTGTCATTTATGTATGTCTTTAATGTCTAAAATAATGTACATTTTTGGTACGAGTCTTATATATCTTCTATTGAATATCTTCTTGGCACCTCATCATTCCTCGACATCTGCTATTAGACGTATTCCTAGACACTTGATTTCTAATGTATATGTTATATTTCCAAATAATTATATATTCTGAGTGATACTGATATACAAATTACAATTTATTTTAAAAATATTAATTTCATAGCTATCCATGCCAGACTCTATGGTTAGTTCTAATAATTATACTGCAGAATATCTGGCATTTTTCAATGTACACAATCAAGTCTTCAGCATAAGATAATTCTTTCTTTACTTGGCAATCCTTAAGCATTCATTTATTTTTCTTATCTTACTATTAATGTCCTCTTGAACAATTTAAAACCAAAGAATTCCTCACCTTAGGCAAATATTAAAAATTGATTCACTCATCACTAATTGCACAGCAGCACTCTGATCTAGGTCATCTTTATTTTTGCTTGAATTTATTTAAAAGCTTCCAAATACTTTGTCCTGTGTCTACTTTTGCTCCACCTCCAGTGTCCATAATCTATTCTTAATACCACACCCAGATGATTCCATGACCCTCTAATGGTTTCTCACTTAATTTAGAGTCAAAGCCAAGTCATTACAGGATATACAGTGCTTCATTCTCTTAATCTCTCCCCTCCTTTTCTCCATTCTTCTTGTTCTTACTCTTTGCAGCTCATGTCCAGTTATGATGATTGGCCTACTATCACCATCCCACTTCAAACCTTCTATATCTGGACTCTTCCATCACTACTAAAGGGCTGAATCTGAGAAGAGAAAAGCTTTCTGAGAAGTACTGGGGTTGAAATTTTCAAGGATAACTCTCAACTTGTGAGAAGTGGGAATTGGTGGATGTGATGGTTTGGATATGAGGTGACACTCAGATGATTTAGATATGAGGTGTCCTATGTTGATGCAGTAATTATGGGAGGTGAAATGATTGGGTTTTGATACATGTGACATAATCAGTTCATTTTAGATAGAGTGGACTGACTAGTATCTGTTGTAGAAAAGTGAGGCCTTATTGGAGGAGGTGGGTCATTGAGGATGTGCTCTGGAAGGATACATCTTCCCTGTGGCCCTCCCCTACTCTTGTTTTCACTCCCCCTACTTCCTGACGCTGACATGAGCTGAGAAACTTTCCTCCTCTGGGCCTTCCTCCATGTTGTGCTGCCTCACTGTGGTCCCAGATCAGTGGAATCAGCCATCTATGGGCTGAGACCTCTAAAATAAACTTCTTCCTCTAAGTTGTTCTTGTTGGGTATTCTGGACATAGTGATGCAAAAATCAACAAAACCAGTGAATGAATACCCCAGATTCCTTCTGTCTTGCTGGGGTACTCCGAGATGCTGTGAACATGCATCCTTAGCTAATCAACAGCAGGATTGGGCAGCAGTTGCCATCTTGTGAAATGCTTATCCACTTAACCTTATGGGCCATTCTTTCTCCATTTTATTCTTGGCTTGTCTGTTTCTCACATCACATCTTTTAAAAAGTTGTGTTTATCTAATTCCTCGATGATGAAAACCCAACCTAGAATACCCCTTTGACTATTCTGTCCTCTTTACTATGTTTCAAACATAAAGGCAAACTACTACCTTAGCAGGATTTCCTCCACATATCTGCTTAGTTCACTCCTTCACATCTTTCATGTGTTTGTCAAATACCACCTTCTCTGTGAGGCTTGGCAGGCTACCTTTTCAATGCTAACACTTGCACTCTCCAACAAAACAAAACAAAAAACTATACTCTGATAATGGGAAATGAGTGTCAGGACAGCAACACTTAATCTGAAAGCAACACTTAATTAGTGGCATGATGGTCCAGAGGGATAATTCCCAAAGACTGAGCCCCAAGCACAACAGGGATTTTTACTTTTACACATAAGCAAGTTATGGGTACATCAAGGCAAAGGAGTTGGTACAATTCTATTGGAACGTGCATTCTACATTCCTTGTATGGGTATAAGCTTGTCAATAGCCTGGGGACTCAGCTCATAAAATTTAGGGACTTCTATTGCACTAAGCATAAAGGGTCATTGTTCTGTCCCCACTGTATTGTTTCCTGCTTCTGCTACTCTGGTTATCTGTCACAGGTACCTGTTAGCCACAGCAAGCCCCTATGGTTAAATGTCAGTAAGCAGAGCTGCTTTGTGTCAGCATACAAAACCACAGCCTGTCAGCTCTTAAACTACTAAAGTTCCCACTCTGTTCTACCACACCCTCTTGTACTCCTTATCTACTCTAATCTGATAATTTTTCTTCTTTTAACCACTTTTCATATTCTTGCATACAATACCATTATTCATTGCACTTATTGTTTGTTTTCTATTATCCCCTATTAGAATGTAAGTCCCTTGGAAGTCAGGATCTTTGTCCACTTTATTCTCTTATTTATCACATATTCCTAGAAAAATGCCTGATATATTCAGTATGTGATCAGCACATAAATAAGTAAACGAATAAAATGATAGTTTTTTTTTTCTGACCTCAAAGGAAAAAAAAGTATTTAAAATATTTTTCGATTAAGAATATTCACTCCTAATTGCTGTAGTGCAGGCCTATAATCTCTGTGTCTTGGAAGGCTGAGGCAGGAGGATCCCAAGTTCAAGACTGGCCTCAGCAATTAATGAGACACTCAGTAACTTAGTGAAGCCCTACCTCAAAATAAAAGTAAATAAATAAATAAAAATACGTGGGGATGTAACTCAGTGGTAAAGTGTTCCTGGATTCAGTCCCTAGAACCCTTCTCCAATACAAAAACAAAACAAACAATAATATTTGTTAAAAGGTTTTCATAGCAAATTATCTACAAATTAAGAAAATTTTTTCTAGTTATGTTTATAAGTCAGAATGATCTGTGATTTTATTTTTTATTATCCTTGCATAATTTTCCATGCATTAAAAGAGCTGTAGGAATGTTTACTTTTTGTATTCTGGAATACTTTTTATAAGGACGGAATGATGTATTTTTTGAAAGTTTCATAGAATCCTGTTGTAAAACTATGATCCTTCATGCATTGTGTATGTGTTTGTATATGCCTTTGATGCCTTAGTTTATAGTACAGCATTAAGTCAATTTTATAAGTTTTGATTATCTAAAAAATATACTAATTTTATTTAATCATTCAAGTGAACTGGCGTCAGGTTCTTCTTTTTTCTGCTTAAATTTCTTTTTTTTTAATTTTTAAAAATTTTTATTGTACAAAAATGGGGTACAACTTGTTTCTCTCTACATGAAGTAGAGGCATGCCATTTGTATAATCATACATTTACATAGGGTAATGGTGTTTGATTCATTCTGTCATTTTTTTATCATTCCCCCCACCCCTCCCACCCCTCTTTTCCCTCTATAAAGTCCCTCCTTCCTCCATTCTTGCCTCATCCCACTCCCCATTATGTATCATCATTCCCTTATAGGTGAGATCATTCCTCCTTTGGTTTTTTGAGATTGACTTATCTCCCTTAGCATGATATTCTCCAATTTCATCCATTTGCCTGCAAATGCCATAATTTTATTATTCTTTATGACTAATATTCCATTTTGTGTGTATATATATATATACACACAAAATATATATATACCACTGTTTCTTTATCCACTCATCAATTGAAGGACATCTAGTTTGGTTCACAATCTGGCTATTTTGAATTGAGCAGCTATGAACATTGATGTGGCTGTATCTCTGTAGTATGCTGATTTTAAGTCCTTTGGGTATAGGCCAAGGAGTGGGATAATTGGGTCAAATGGTGGTTCCATTCCAAGTTTTCTAAGGAATCTCCACACTGCTTTCCAGAGTGGCTGCACTAATTTGCAACCCCACCAGAATGTATGAATGTACCTCTTTCCCCACATCCTTGCCAATACCTATTGTTGCTTGTATTCTTGATAATCGCCATTCTAATTGGGGTGAGATGGAATCTTTGGATAGTTTTGATTTGCATTTCTCTTATTACTAGAGATGTTGAACATTTTTTCATATATCTGTTGGTTGCTTGTAGATCTTCTACTGTGAATTGTCCATTTCCTTAGCCCATTTGTTGATTGGGTTATTTATATTCTTGGTGTAGAGTTTTTTGAGCTCTTTATATATCCTGAATATTAGTGCTCTATCTGAAGTATGAGTGGCAAAAATTTTCTCCCACTCTGTATGCTCTTTCTTCACATTGTTGAGAGTATCCTTTGCTAAGAAAAAACTTTTTAGTTTGAATCTATCCCGAATATTGATTCTTGCTTTTATTTCTTTTGTTTCCTGTTAAGGAAGCCTGATCCTAAGCCGACATGTTGAAGATTTGGACCTACTATTTATTCTATAAGATGAAGGGTCCTTGGTCTGATTCCAGGGTCCTTGATTCATTTTGAGTTGAATTTTGTGCTACGTGAGAGATGGGGGTTTAGTTTCATTCTGCTGCATATGGATTTCCAGTTTTCCCAGCACCATTTGTTGAAGAGGCTATATTTTCTCCATTGCATGTTTTTGCCACCTTTTTCTAATATGAGAAAACTGTATTTATTTGGGTTCATGTCTGTATCCTCTATTCTGTACCATTGATCTACCTGTCTATTTTGGTGCGAATACCAGTCTGTTTTTGTTACTCTTGCTTTGTAGTATAGTTGAAGTTCTGGTATTGCAATACCACCTGCTTCACTCTTCTGCTAAGAATTGCTTTAGCTACTCTAGGTTTCTTATTGTTCCAGATGAATTTCGTGATTGCTTGCTCTATTTCTGTAAGGTACGTCATTGGAACTTTAATTAGAATTGCATTGAATCTGTATAGCACTTTTGGTAGTATGGCCGATTTGACAATATTAATTCTGCCTATCCAAGAACATGGGAGATCTTTCCATCTTCTAACGTTTACTTTAATTTCTTTCTTTCATGTTCTGTACTTCTCATTGTAGAGGTCTTTCACCTCTTTTGTTAGATTGATTCCCAGTATTTTATTTTTTTTTTGAGACTATTGTGAATAGGGCAGTGTTCCTAACTTCTCTTTCTGAGGATTCATCACTTATGTATAAAAATGCATTAGATTTATGAGCATTGATCTCATATCCTGCTACCTTACTGAATTCACTTATGAGTTCTGAAAGTTTTCTGGTGGAATTTCCTGGTTCCTCTAAATATATAATCATGTCATCAGCAAATAGGAATAGTTTGAGTTCTTCTTTTCCAATTCGTATCCCTTTAATTTCTTTGGTCTGTCTAATTTCTCTGCTAGAGTTTCAATGACAATGTTGAATAGAAGTGGTGAAAGAGGGCATCCCTATCTTGTTCCAGTTTTTAGGGAGAATTCTTTCAGTTTTTCACCATTTAGAATGATATTAGCCATGGGCTTAGCATAGATAGCCTTTACGAAGTTAAGGAATGTTCCCACTATCTTTATTTTTTTTAGGGTTTTGAGCATTAAGGGGTGCTGTATTTCATTAAATGTTTTTTCTGCATCTATCGAAATAATGATGTGATTCTTGACTTTAAGTGAGTCGATATGGTGAATTACATTTATTAATTCCCTAATGTTGAACAAACCTTGCATCCCTGAGATAAAACCCACTTGATTGTGGTGCACTATCTTTTTAATATATTTTTGTGTGCAATTTGCTAAAATTTTGTTGAGAATTTTTGCATTGATGTTCATTCAGGATATGAAATTTTCTCTCCTCAATGTGTCTCTCTCTGGTTTATATATCAGTGTGATATTGGCTTCATAGAATGAGTTTGGGAGGGTTCCCTCCTCTTCTATTTCATGGAGTACTTTGAGAAGTAATGGAATGAGCTCTTCTTTAAAGGTTTTGTAGAACTCAGCTGAGAACCCATGTTGTTCTGGACTTTTCTTTGTTGGTAGGCTTTTAATGACTTCTTCTATTTCATTACTTGAAATTGATCTATTTAAATTGTGTATGTCTTCCTGGTTCAGTTTAGGTAATTCATATGTCTCTAGAAACTTGATGATGTGTTTGAGATTTTCTGTTCTGTTGTAGGATACATTTTCAAAATAGCTTCTAATTATGTTTTGTATTTCACTCATGTCTGTGGTGATATTTCCTTGTTCATTCCGAATTTTAGTAATTTGAGTTTTCTCTCTCCTTCTCTTTGTTAGTGTGGCTAAGGGTTTATCGATTTTGTTTACTTTTTCAAAAAATCAACCATTTATTTTGTCAATTTTTTTGATTGTTTATTTTATTTCAATTTCATTGATTTCAGCTCTGATTTCAAGTATTTCCTATCTTCTACTACTTTTGTTGTTGTTATGTTCTTCTTTTTCTAGGACTTTGAGCTGTTCTGTTGGGTCGTTTATTTGTTGATTTTTTATTCTTTTATTGAATGCACTCCATGAAATAAATTTTCCTCAAAGAAATGCTTTCATAGTGTCCCAAAGATTTTGATATGATGTATCTTTGTTCTTGTTTACCTCTAAGAATTTTTTTATTTCCCTCTTGATGTCTTTTGTTATCCATTCCTCATTGAATAGTGTATTATTTAATCTCCAGGTTTTGGAGTAGTTACAGTTTTTTATTCTGTCATTTATTTCTAATTTCAATCCATTATGATCCGATAGAATACAAGGTAGTATCTGTATCTTCTTGTATTTGCTAACAGTAGATTTTTGGCATAATATGTGGTTCATTTTAGAGAAGGATCCATGTGCTGCTGAGAAGGAAGTGTATTCTCTCTTTTTTGGATGGTATAGTCTCTATATGTCCATTAAAACTAAATTATCGATTGTGTTATTGAGATCTATGGTTTCTTGTTAAATTTTTGTTTGGAAGATATGTGGAGTGGTGAGAGAGGTGTGTTAAAATCACCTAGTATTATTGTGCTGTGGTCTATTTGATTCCTGGAATTGAGAAGGATTTGTTTGACATACATGGATGAGCCACTCTTTGGGCCATAGATATTTATGATTGTTATGTCTTACTGACTTATGCTTCCCTTCAGCAGTATGAAATGTCCTTCTTTATTCCTTCTGACTAAATTTGGCTTGAAGTCCACATTATCTGATATGAGGATGGATACTCTGGCTTTTTTGCTGAGTCCATGTGCATGGTATGTTTTTTCCTGAGTCCATGTGCATGGTATGTTTTCTCCCATCCTTTTACCTTTAGTCTATGGGTATCTCTTTCTATGAGATGAGTCTCTTCCAGGCAGCATATATTAGGATCTTTCTTTTGAATCCAATCTGCCAGTCTATGTCTTTTGATTGATGAGTTCAGGTCATTAACATTTAGGGATATTATTGAGGTATGATTCCTATTCCCAGTCATTTGGCTCATTTTTGTTTTTTGACACAAGTTGGTTTCTCCTTTATTTGGCTATTCCTTTAGGATAATTCATCCCTTTGCTGATTTACATCATTGTTTTTCATCTCTTCCTCATGGGATATTTTGCTGAGAATGTCCTGTAGTGCCAACTTTCTTTTTGTAATTTCTTTTAGCTTTTGTTTATCATAGAAGGATTTTATTTCATCGTCAAATCTGATGGTAAGTTTTGCTGGGTATAAGATTCTTGGTTGGCATCCGTTTTCTTTCAGAGCTTGAAAATGTTCCAGTCCCTTCTAACTTTTTTTTTTTGTAAACAAATGGGATACATGTTGTTTCTCTGTTTGTACATGGAGTCAAGGCATATCATTTGTGTAATCATAAATTTACATAGGGTAATGTTGTTTGGTTTATTCTTTTATTCTTTTTCTTTCCCCTGACCCTTCCCACCCCTTTTCCCTCTATACATTCCTTGCTTCCTCCATTCTTGCCACCCTCCTTATCCCTAACCCTAATCCTAACCCTAACCCTAATGCTAACCCCTCCCACCCCCCATTATATGTCCTCATCCGCTTATCAGCAAGATCATTTGTCCTTTAGTTTTTTGATATTGGCTTATCTCACTTAGCATGATATTCTCCAATGTCATCCATTCTCCTGCAAATGCCATAATTTTATCATTCTTTATGGCAGAGTAATATTCCATTGTACATATATGCCACAGTTTCTTTATCCATTCATCAATTGAAGGACATCTAGGTTGGTTCCACAATCTGGCTATGGTGAATTGAGCAGCAATGAACATTGATGTGGCTGTATATCTGTAGTATGCTGATTTTAAGTCCTTTGGGTATAGGCCAAGGAGCGGAATAGATGGGTCAAATGGTGGTTCCATTCCAAGCTTTCTGAGGAATAGTGCACCAAGATCAAGTGAGTTTTATCCCAGGGATGCAAGGTTGGTTCAACATCCGGAAATCAATAAATGTCATTCACCATATCAACAGATTTACATGATTATTTTGATAGATGCAGAAAAAGCATTCAATAAAATACAGCATCCCTTCATGCTCAAAACACTAGAAAAAATTGGGGTAGTGAGAACATTAACATTGTAAATGATATCTACACTAAGCCCATGGCCAATATCATTCTAAATGGTGAAAAACTGAAAGCATTCCCCCTTCTAGCTTTTAGGGTCTGGGTTGAAAAATCTGCTGATATCCATATTGGTTTCCCTCTGAGTGTAATTTGATTCTTTTCTCTTGCACCCTTTAAAATTCTGTCTTTATGTTGTATGTTAGGTATTTTCATTATAATATGCCTTGGTGTGTGTCTGTTGTAATTTTGTGTATTTGGAGTCCTATTAGCCTCTTGAACTTGATTTTCCATTTCATTCTTCAGATTTGGGATATTCTGATATTATTTCATGGAATAGATTCTTCATTCCTTTGGTTTGTTTCTCTGTGCCTTCCTCAATCAATAATTCTTAAATTTGACCTTTTCTCGCTGGCAGCACTCCCCTGCAATGCTCCTGGTTGTCCGGGTTCATGGCTCCAGAAGGGGAGTCTCACTGGGCAACTCTACTCCACAAAGTTCTCTGTGCTCTGGGACTACTGCTCCATCCGGGGAGCTTGCCCATTGGGAGAGACTCACCCAGCAGCTCTGAGTTGGTCCCGAGTCTCTCAATACCTCCTCTCCTTGAATCCTGAGTCCTGTCAAAGGGCCTCCCATCTTCTGTAGGTGTCTCAGGAAGGGAGTCGCCCTTCCCATGTTGATGGCCACACCCTCAGGAATAATTGAAAATGCCTGCACCATCCTCCAAAGAAGTTGGGGAGCTCCAGCGAGGGTGTTCTGAGTCAGCACAGAGGCAAGTTCAGTGTCCCTCAGCAGTAGCGGGGGCAGGCAGTCAGGCTCAGCGATGGCGTACCACCTCGGTGTGGGGTCGGGCAGGCTCCACCTGGCATCAGGTTCTTTAGGCAATTTTATATTTGTATCTTCAGCTTCTGTGTTCTCTTTTCTTTTCTCAGATATTTTTTATTTGTTACTTCTCTCTTATTTTCTTCACCAGACTTTACTGCTTCAAATATCATACTTTTGACTTGACCTCATCCCTGATTCTAGATCTTTTATATATTACTGTTTTACTACTTTTTCTTCTTTCTATGATTTTTTTGTTTTATCACCAACATCTAAATTGGATATGTATTTAATTAATTTTTCTTCATTTTCTTTTGAAATATAACCATGAAAGGACATAAATTGATACTTTTTTCATCACATCTTACATAATAGGAACTTAAAAATATTGTTTTATATTTAGAACTTTGAAACAGCTATATTCAACTTAATTCCAATTTTTTTAGTTCTTGGTATGTACTATGATGCAGAAGTTGAATAATTCATAACCCCAATCCTTCCATCTATCAAGCTTATATGTTGGTGGGAAATAGAAACATAAAGTAGAAGGGGAAACACTAGAAAGTGATATTGGACAAATTCTATTTTTATATTGTGTGCATTTATGAATATGTAACAAAGAATCCCACCATTATGTACAGTTGTAATGCACCCATAAAATATTGAAAAGAAGAAATGTAAGCATATGTACAATTCTTTAGCATAGGTGCCACAAAACAGGGGGTAAAAAGTAGCCTGGGAACACACTTAACAAATAACAACCTTTTCAAATAAAGCAAAGGAAGTTAGAAAGACATTCAATTATGGAGGAGATCTTTTGAATGCCTCGAATGCTAATAAAATGGAAACCAGAAAATGCCGTTCATGCAATATGAGGAATTGTGGTGGTTAGGGGCAGAGAGGAAATCTTCAGTTACTTCACAAAGTTTGATGAATTTTGTCTGTATCATTTAGTCCTAAGTATTTTAGTTTCTACTATGATTTCTTTGAAGATTTCCTTGATGTGTTTCTTTCTTTTTTAATTGTGCTTGTTGCGTGTGTGTGTGTGTGTGTGTGTGTGTGTGTGTACTACATATATGTCATGCGATTATGGACAATCATGTTACAAAGTCTGCAGGGTGACTTAGAAATAGCAGACCCAGAAGAGCTTATTGTTTAGTTCTCATTCAAAGGTCAGCAAGCTTGAGATCCGGAAAGAAGCTGAAGTCCTAGCTTAGAGGCTGTCCTCCTTTTTTCATGGAAGATCAGCCTTTGTGTTCTGCTCAAGTCTTCTACTGATTGAAAGAACTAACTTACTTTAGGGAGAAGAGTCTACTGATTTAAATGTTAATATCATTCATAAACACTCTTACAAACCCAGTTGGAATAATGTTTGACCACATGTGTGGTCACCCAAGGCCAAATTCAGTTGGCACATTTAAAATGAACTATCACACTAACCTTATTTCACAATATTTATAGAATATGATCTTTACGACAAGTGCTTGAAATTTGTCAAAAACTTATTTATGCCTAGTTTGTGAAAATATTTCATATGGACTTGAAACTATTGTTTTCTCTGTTAGGTAAAATGTTTAAGTATATATGTGCATTCGTGTGTATTCTGAATTTGTATGTGAAAAAACGTAATTTTGAAAAAGTCATTTCAGCAAACAAAATACTGTCAGTCATTTTTGTCTAAAATTCTTCATGGCTAGGAACTTTAGGAACTCAAACCCACAAAAGATAATAATATTATATTCCTGGGCTGCTTCTCAAATATGTTCTGTTCATTAATCAATTTTTTTTTAAAGCAGTTCAAAAGCGAGATGCAGTGGCACATGCCTGTAATCCCAGCAACTCAGGAGGCTCAGGCAGGAATGTCATGAGTTCAAAGTTAACCTTTGCAATTTAGCAAGACCCTAAGGAACTTAACATGATCCTGTTTCAAAATTAAACATGAAAAGGTCTGGAGATGTGGCTCAGTGGTAAAGCACCCCTGGGTTTAATCCCTCAAATCCCCAGTACCTGTAAAAAAATAAATGAAAAAAAAAGTTCAGTATCTGTCATCTACACATGTATTCAATACTTTATTCATGCTATCTTGTGCATGGTCATTTTCATATTCTCAGTGAAGTGTTTTATTTTTAAGCTTACATATCAGAGGATTAAAAGAGGGGGAAAATATTCTTATTATCTGCCATCTGAAATTATAGCTATGCCCTGAGGCAAAGAATACAGAATAGCCTGGTTGACTGGGTGGAGAGTTTGATAACTGGAAGGAAAAAGAAAATATAGGAAAAAAAATTCCCAGTTAATTTAAAAAAAATTTTAAATTGGTTAGAACTTTGCCTTCAGCTAAGGTAAATGAGCCATTCCTACATACAATTTGTTGCTTCCGACTGCAGAATACACTTTTTCATACTCACATCCTTTTAAAATTTGCCCTGGATGTCAAAATGAACCAGAGTTTACTTATATTCATTTGGTCCTGGTAGGGCTGAGGATACAACATAAATTATCAGGAGCTGTCCTGGGGCAGTCTGATGTAAGTCCTGTGTTGTTAGCAATAACATGCTCCATACTAATTTTAAAACGTAAACATAAGCAAGTTAATGAAACACATAATGCTCTGACTAGTATTGAGTCTCATTCTTTTGCTGCTGTCACGCTGTACCTCACTTGGCAACCACAGTCTCAAGATGAAATTATTATTGAAATGCCTTAACCCTGGACCACAATGAACAATTCCATGATTTAATAGCTTTTATCATGACAGCATTACTGATTCATGTTTCTCAGACAGTTCCATCATGTGCTGATTGTATCTTTCGGATTGGAGCCTCTGCTACATACATAAGCATTGCTACTTGTTTAAAAAGAGAAAAATTTAAAAAGTCTATGTATGTACACATCCCACCCATGATACACACTTTTGGGGAAAATATTTGCTATTTTTCAGCATTTTTCATATTTTATCTGCCTAACTTTAGTCATATAAAATGTTGTAATTGGCTGAATGCACCTTTTGGGTACAAATAAGCATTATAGTATGTAATTTGATTCCTTACCCAGAACTCCAGCATTCCTTTTACCCATGTTGTGTGTGGGGAGGGCACACTATTTGCTTTTTCTTTCAGTAGCTTGAAACCTTTCTGGAAGACTGCTGTTATGGTTTGGATATGAGGTGTCCCCGAAAAGTTAAAGTGTGAGACAATGCAAAAACATTTGGAAGTGAAATGATTGGGTTGCAGCCTTTACCTAATTAGTCAATTAATCCCTGATGGGATGAACTGTGTTGTAACTAGAGGCAGGTGGGGGTGTGGCTAGAGGAAGTGGTTCATTGGGGGCGTGGCTACAGGGTATATATTTAGTATCTGGACAGCAGAATTTTTCTCGGCTCTGCTTCCCTCTGCCACATTCTTCTGCCATGTTGTTCTCTTCTCTGCGAGCCCTGATGAAAGGAGTTGGTCTTCTATGGACTAAGACCTCTGAAACCCTGAGTCCTCAAATAAACTTTTCTTCCTCTATAATAGTTCTGTTTGAGCTTTTAAGTCACAGTTGCAAAAAAGCTGACTAAAACAACTGCCTTAGATTTTGTTGGCCTCTTTACTTGTTTAATGATGTTACTTAACTGATGTGTGATGGATGCCTGCGTGTGCAGGATCCAGCCCCCTCACCCTCTCATCTCAGGACAGCTGTCAGGCATAATCTGTATTCCATGGTATGTCTGTGTGGTCAGGTAGAAGCTGCAGCTCTGGCACTTGACCTCGGATAACTCGTCATTTCCTTATCTTTTTTCTTCCTCTGTCACTATATTGGTTTTCCCAATACCATTTCCTTATAAATCACCTGCACATGGATCCTCAACTCAGGATTTGCTTCAATGCACTAAACATAAAGATATTTAATCTTAAAGTAGCAAGTAAAAATTGTCTCTACCCTCCTTTATAATTTTATGGAGTTTACTCTTAAACTCCCCAGTTGTTGGTTAGGAGACTTCATTTTCACATTTTAAACACTAGCACAAGTTTATGCTTTGTACTTCATTCATAATTTATTAAGTAATAATCCTAACGTGCTGATAATTCAAAGCCATAGCATTTCAAGGGTAAGTGATCTATAGAAAAATAATAATCCAGACTTGAGATCAGAAATTAGCGAGCACTCTCTAGTGCATACCACAGATCCACAATCCCTTGTCTCAATAGCATTATATGTGAGAATGTAAAAATTTCATTCAGACTTCTGATAATTTTCAGAATTCCTGAACCATTAAAATAAATGGACACTCAATTCTTTTAGCAATCAGCTAGACATGTCACTGAAAAATTACATATATTTTTTTCTTTCCTTTAGTGAATTATTTTACATAGTGTATGGATGGGAGTTAATTTCTTGCTGAAAAAATAATCTGTTATTCGGTGTTGGCTAAGTCCAGGTATTTGTAACTGGAAAACTTGGTGTGATTGTTGGAAGGTGGCTGTGCACACACAGGAAAAAAAAAATGTAAGAGAAAGTGATTTTTTGTTTTTATTTTTTTCACACATGATCAAATGATCAAGAGTTGACATAGAATTTACACATCGAAAAATTATACAAACATTGTCACAGCGTACAGTGTATTGAGTTGAAAAGAAGGTAAGAAACCAAGAAAGAGAAACAAGCAAATGAAGTGGAAGATCTCAAAAGTGCTTGGCAAGGTGGAAGAGACATTTATTTTAATTTGGCACAGTACTTGTATTTGTGGACTCTACTGAAAGAGCGAAACAAACAAGTTCTGTAATCAGAAAATAAATCTTTATAAATTTTTATTGTAGTAAATTCACTCAAATTTTTTTTTGTATAGACTAAATCCCATTCTCCCCATACATTTATGTAATATTTTTGAAACAGGTAGGTCACAAAATATGTCTTAGTAAATTATAAATATTTCAATGTTGTGAAAGTCATATTTTACATTGTACAGATCTATAAGTTAGTTTTGAAAGAAACTAAATAATTAGAAAATCTACTGTGGGTAAAAAAAGAAATACAAATTATAATGTTAAATTTCAATTCATAAACTTTTCTAACTTTTAAAGTATCCCAAATTAAATATATGCATTATTTATGAAGAAAATTAACATGACCCTAAATCAAAATGTTGCTAAATAAAAGTGCCAAGGAACTGGACAGACACTTTACAGAAGAAGACACACAGGAGATTAATAAATATCTGAAAAAGTGTTCAACATCTCTAGTAATTAGAGAAATGTGAATTAAAAGAATTCTAAGAAGTCATCTTACTCCAATTAGAATGGCTATTATCAATATCACAAACAATAATAGATGTTGGCATGGATGTGGAGAAAAAGACACACTTTTACATTGCTGTGGAGTTGCAAATTGGTGCAGCCACTCTGGAAAGCAGTATGGAGAATCCTCAGAAAACTTGGAATGAACCCACCTTTTGACCCAGTTATCCCACTGCTCGGTTTATACCCAAAGGACCTAAAATCAGCAAACTACAGTAATACAGCCACATCAATGTTTATAGCAGCAACGTTCACAGTAGCCAGATTGTGGAACCAACCTAGATGTCCTTCAACCAATGAATGGATAAAGAAACTCTGGTATATATGCACAATGGAATACTATTCAGTCATAAAGAATAATAATATTATGGCATTTGCAAATAAATGGATGGAATTGGCTAATATCATGCTAAGTGAAATAAACCTATCCCAATAAACCAAAGACTGAATGTTTCCCTAATAAGTGGGGAATGCTATATGATGGGTGTGGGGAGGGTGGGGAATGAGAGAATAATGGGGGAACTTCAGAATATGTAGAAGGAAATGAGAGGGAGGAGATATGAAAAATGGTGGACTGAGACAGGCATCATTGCCCTATGTACATGTAGGATTACAGGAATGGTATGAATCTACATTGCATACAACCATAGAAATGAAATGATGTTCCCCATTTGTGTACAATGAATCAAAATGCAGTCTGTAAAAGATTAAAATAAAAATAAAAAATAATAATAATAAAAAAGATATTAACTATATTTGAATAAATTGACCAACCCTATCTGTGTTGGTTTAGTAAGCAGAATTCTGAGATCTCATCCAATAACCCTTGTTTACATGTAATCTCTTCCTCATGAATATACATGAAGTCCATGAATACCACCCCACATCACTCTTCTGATTGTATATTGCACAGAAAATGATTTTCAGGTTGATTTTCCTTTTAATCGTATTACCTCATTACTGACTTAATGAAGTGATTTCTTTCAAAAGTGGAGCATTTTGTCTTACAGGAGCATACAAAGAAGTCAGTAAGACACACTCCTCTTGGCAATAAAGTTGAAGACATGAGGTGCCATGTTTTGAACTGCCTATGAAGATCAAGTCTCAAGGAATAATGCAAAGCCTGTGGGACCTCAGGTTGACCTACAGCTTACGACCAAAAAATAAAAAAAATGCAGGGATCTGGGTCCTGTACTTACTAGGAACGAAATTCTGCCAGAACTCTAGAGAGATTAGAAGCAGATTCTTTTTGAGCCAAGCTTCCATTTGAGAATACAGTTTGGCCAACATTTGGATTTCAGTCTGGTGCAATTCTGAGCTGAGGACCCAAATAACTCATAGTAATGAGTCACTGAAACTAAGAATGTTCTTTTTAGTTATTACATTTAATGCAGTTCTGGCTGCACTAAATTGATATACTGGGATCCTAATGCCCAATGTGATAATAAGAGGTGGGGATTTGGGAACATAATTAGATCATGAGGTAGAGCCTTCATGTGTGGGATTAGTGCCCTTTAAATTTTTCACCCCTTCTACCACAGGAGGACACAGCTAGATGAAGGCAGCTAATGCACTAGGAATTAGCCGTTCATCAGGCTCAAATCTGCCAGCTTCTTGATCCTATAGTTCACATCCTTTATAAGTGAGAAGTTATATCATTTGTTGTTTAAACCACCCTGTTCATGGCATTGTGTTATATTAGACTAAATGAACTAAGAGACACAGCAAGAGAAAACTAAGACAGTTTTCTAAGTGGCAACTTCTTTCTTTACAGAGTTTTTAAGAAATTCTACCTTTACCTCATTTGAATGCATCACTTCAACATAAGCCTCAAGCCAGGGTAAGAGTGAGTTTCATTTGGGTTACACGTGAAATCAAATGGTAGTTATTCTTCAAGATGTTTTTTCTAGAAACACATTTCTTGCAGTTAAAATAGGATCCAAATAAAATGTTAACTGAAAAAAAATAGATTCTAGTTATGTTTAGTGCTTGATTTCTTTTTATTCTGCATAGGTGCATATATGATCATTAATATACACACAGAAAGGTGAAGGGAAATATTCAGTGGGTTGATGGGACTTAGGTAATTTATATTTCCTACAATGAATATTAATTGTATTTTATTCCTAGTAAGCTAATCAAACTCTGTCTTACTAGAATTTTATGATTATTTAATGTGAATTCCTGGACATTTTCTTTTCTTTCCCTTTTAAATATTTTGATTACTATTATTTTCATTGAACCACTAAATGTGTTTGTAACATCTTCCACAAATATCAGAATAATATTAGTAGGGTTTACTCAAACCACACATTTAATAGAAAGGTCACGACATGAGTCCCGTGGTAGATCTGTCACATACGAATCAATAGTCCGGATGTATTAACACGTCAGCAGTGCCTTTATAAGTACTGGGGACAAGAATGAAGCAATGTGTCCTTGTCTAGTTGACATTAGAATACTGCTTATGCATAGTACACAATTCTTTGTACTATATTTACATAGCTTAATGGGGTTTTGAAAGGTCAGAATCAGAGCTATAGACATTTGGAACTGCAAATTACATACACAAGCATTGTTGAATTCTTAATTATATTATTAAAGGGTTTACACAAGGTTAGTTCCTACCAAAGAATAGATTGTTCCTGGTATACATTAATTTAAAACTTGTATTTTCGCTTATCTTTCAGACCTCTATACCAGATGAGAAATTTCCATGTTCCAGGTTCATATCTTATAAAAGTTCAGTCCTCCTGAACCATGCTAAATTTTCCTGTAGTGTATTTGATTTCTTTCTGTACCTAATCAATGATTACCAAGAATTATCACTGGTTCAAGATAAATGTGTTTTCTGAAAGTATTATGGGAAAACTTTGGAAACAGAATGCTAACTGAATAAAGATACTGATTATTTTAAATTGTTTTTCTATTACTTCTTTAAGCTTCTTATAAGCATTTAAAAATAATCCCGGAAGGGAACCACAGAAGCAACTGAAGTACCAAGTGACTTAAGAAAAATAACTATGCCAATGAAAATTATACAGGGAATTTACAGACCACAAAACTAGTAAAATTTCTCCAATCATGGTGACTTTGTCCTCTTCTATACTGGTTCCTATAAAAGTAAATATGAGAATAGAGTTTCCTACTTTAAGATGAAACTGCATTTATTACCTGCAAGGAATATTTTTTTTCTTAGTCTAGAAATCTCATAAGTTGGAAAAGCACAGGTAAATAAGTCAGGAAGGAAGCTAGGCTTCCCAAGTAGGCAAATCCTTTGCAACATAAATGAAAAGTGTGTTTTGAGTCAATTGAATTTACAAAATTGTTTTAAGTTTTATTAAGGTTTGCTTAATGCTTTTGTGAGGACAAAATATAATATTTAGGGTAAACTTAGAATGACAGTGGACCTAAAAATGTTGCATTTGCATTTCAAGAAAGAAATATTAAAGAATAGAAATTGTTTCATAACTACAAAAAGCTAAACTATATAATACAAAGATAGTTAATATGCTGACAGAAAGAACAGAGACTTGAAGTTATTCCTTCCATCTAACTGAAAATTTACATCCTTTGACCAAGAGCTCTCCAACCTGCTGTGCTCTCCACCACATGATTTTTAAAAGCAGACACTTAGGGATTATACATAAAGGAATCCTAGAATGAATGTGAAATTCAATGAGATAATCTTGGTAGTTTACTTCAGCATTGAATTTCCTGTGTTTCTAAGATATTTTAGAAAACCTTTTCTGCTTGAGAAAAAAAATATTTAAAATACTGATTATCATATTTTATATAAACAAATAATAAATGTTGCATTCATTTTATTTGTTTTTTTCATTAAAAAGTTGACTTGATATTCTATGCTGAAGTTATTCCAGGCCTTTTTCAAGGCATAGCGCTAAGGGCTTTGATAAAAAACAAACACACAAACACAACAACAAAACCATTCAAATTGTTGCATTGAGGTTGAGTGAAGAGTTTGGTTGACAATTACAAAGGAAATTTTGGTTCTATTTATTTCTGGATGATTTGAGAAATCATATATTTAAGTATAAGAATCTTCATATGTAAAAATACTATTATTTGTTTTCTTTTGTAAGTTCTTTGGAAAACAACAATTAACCCACACACATACACACAAACATAATAATTGTTCACAGGTTCACTTGCTTGTGTAGATATTTTCAGTTTGGTCTAACCTAATGATCCAACCATTATCTTCACTTGCATAAACTCATCAGGTTTTCTATGGTCATCAAGGATTAAGATATTGAATTGCACATATATTGTATATGAAATATATTATTGCATAAATTAGAAAGGTCCCATTTTTAATAATGTCTTGACCCTTTATCCAAAGTAGAGGAACAAAACAATGAGCATATGCTGAATATAAACAGGCAGTTTATATCTGTAAACTCATGAACATTATTATCTGTGTGTATACTGAGGATATAATAGAATATAAACTGTAGTATGTAGTACTGATGTATATTAATATTCTATAACAGAATAGTAATAATAATGCTATGGTAATATAGTATACTCCATATTACATACATAATCTTAAATGTTATTTATAGTTACAGTGTAAGTGTATAGTAAATATGGCTGTATTATATATTACAGATGATATAGATTACATAGATTATACATACAGATAATATACAGTATCTTCTGAAAGTACTTGATTACCCTTAATTTAAGTTACATTTAAATGAATTCATTTGCAGAGAATTTTAAGATAATTTGTAACATCAAATTTTTCTACATTTCATTTGTAAGACACAAAGGGTAGGTGTGAAGCGCCAGTACAATGAAATGAGAAAGTATTTTTTTCTTTTTTTTACCACAAAACCTAGCTAAAATTTTTATAAACAAAAAGTAGTGAAAAAAATTTTAATAAGTAAAAAGAATTGAAAAGATGCAGTTGCATTTTAATTTAACTATCTTCATAGATGGGTTTTTCTCTATAAAGCAATGAAGATGAAACTAGTAGCTTGGCACCAAACACACTACAGTCAATAAAAAGAAAAAGAGCTAACTTCCTCAAAGGGGCATTCCCCTCTTTCTGAGTGATCTCTGTATAATGCTGTGCTCTGTGAATATTTTAATAGTGTCACAGTGAAGCAGCGAAGGGACCATAAAACCTTGCACCTTGTCTGTGCTTGAACAGTAACCTAGCATTGATCTTTTCGTACTGATATGCTAACTGCAGGTGCAATTTGGAAACTGAACCTCATTTAACACAGGAACCTAACAAAGTAGAATGCCAGCCAAAATCAAGCAATATACTGCATGCACTCTAAATAAATGCATTTCACATTAGCATTTGAATAAGTATTTACCATCTATGGTAAATGTTGTCAAATATATGGCAAAATTTCAGAAGCTTATCTGAGAATTACATATTGAAGTATCTTTGCATTCTCTGGGACACTATGAAAGCAGTACTTAGAGGAAGATTTATTTCATGGGGCGCATTCAAAAAAAGAAGTAGAAATCAACAAATAAACGACTTAACACTATAATTCAAAGCACTAGGAAAAGAAGAGCAGACCAGTACTAAAAGTAGTAGAAGACAGGATATAGTTAAAATCAGAGCCGAAATCAACGAAATTGAAACAAAAGAAACAATTGGAAAAATTAACAAAATAAACAGTTGGTTCTTTGAAAAAATAAACAAAATTGATAAACCCTTAGCCACACTAACAAAGAGAAAGAGGGAGAAAACTCAAATTACTAAAATTCGGAATGAACAAGGAAACATCACAACAGACACGACTGAAATACAAAACATAATTAGAAGCTATTTCGAAAATCTATACTCCAACAAAACAGAAAACCTCGAAGACATCAACCAATTTCTAGAGACATATGAATTACCTAAACTGAACGAGGAGGACATACACAACTTAAATAAACCAATTTCAAGCAATGAAATAGAAGAGGTCATCAAAAGCCTACCAACAAAGAAAAGTCCAGGACCAGATGGGTTCTCAGCCGAGTTCTACAAAACCTTTAAAGAAGAGCTCATTCCAATACTCCTCAAAGTAGTCTGTGAAATAGAAGAGGAGGGAACCCTCCCAAACTCGTTCTATGAAGCCAATATCACCCTGATACCTAAACCAGACAGAGACACATCGAGGAAAGAAAATTTCAGACCAATATCCTTAATGAACATCGACGCAAAAATTCTCAAGAAAATTTTAGCAAATCGCATACAAATATATATTAAAAAGATAGTGCACCACAATCAAGTGGGTTTCATCCCAGGGATGCAAGGTTGGTTCAACATTCAGAAATCAATAAATGTCATTCACCATATCAACAGACTTAAAGTTAAGAATCACATGATTATTTCAATAGATGCAGAAAAAGCATTCCATAAAATACAGCATCACTTCATGCTCAAAACACTAGAAAAAATAGGGATAGTGGGAACATTCCTTAACATTATAAAGGCCATCTAGGCGAAGCCCATGGCTAATATCATTCTAAATAGTGAAAAACTGAAACCGTTTCCCCTAAAAACAGGAACAAGGCAGGGATGCCCTCTTTCACCACTTCTATTCAACATCGTCCTGGAGACTCTAGCCAGAGCAATTAGACAAACCAAAGAAATTAAAGGGATACGAATTGGAAAAGAAGAACTCAAACTATCCCTGTTCGCTGATGACATGATTATATATTTAGAGGAACCCGGAAATTCCACCAGAAAACTTTTAGAACTCATAAGTGAATTCAGTAAAGTAGCAGGTTACAAGATCAATGCTCATAAATCCAATGCATTTTTATACATAATAGATGAATCTTCAGAAAGAGAAATTAGGAAAACTACCCCATTCACAATAGCATCGAAAAAAATAAAATACTTGGGAATCAATCTCACAAAAAATGTGAAACACCTCTACAATGAGAACTACAGAACACTAAAGAAAGAAATTAAAGAAAACCTTAGAAGATGGAAAGATCTCCCATGTTCCTGGATAGGCAGAATTAATATTGTCAAAAGGGCTCTACTACCTAAAGTGCTATACAGATTGAATGCAATTCCAATTAAAATCCCAATGATGTACCTTGCGGAAATAGAGCAAGCAATTATGAAATTCATCTGGAAGAATAAAAAACCCAGAATAGCTAAAGCAATCCTCAGTACCAAGAGCGAAGCAGGGGGTATTGCAATACCAGATCTTCAACTCTACTACAAAGCAATAGTAACAAAAACGGCATGGTATTGGTACCAAAATAGACAGGTAGATCAATGGTACAGAATAGAGGACATGGACACAAACCCAAATAAATACAATTTTCTCATACTAGACAAAGGTTCCAAAAATATGCAATGGAGAAAAGATAGCCTCTTCAACAAATGGTGCTGGGAAAACTGGAAAACCATATGCAATAGAATGAAATTAAACCCCTATCTCTCACCCTACACAAACTCAACTCAAAATGGATCAAGGACCTCGGAATCAGACCAGAGACCCTGCATCTTATAGAAGAAAAAGTAGGTCCAAATCTTCAACTTGTTGGATTAGGATCAAACTTCCTTAACAGGACTCCCATAGTACAAGAAATAAAAGCAAGAATCAACAACTGGGATAGATTCAAACTAAAAAGCTTTCTCTCAGCAAAGGAAACTATCAGCAATGTGAAGAGAGAGCGTACAGAGTGGGAGAATATCTTTGCCAACCATACTTCAGATAGAGCGCTAATTTCCAGAATCTATAAAGAACTCAAAAAACTCTACACCAAGAATACAAATAATCCAATCAACATATGGGCTAAGGAAATGAACAGACACTTCACAGAAGAAGATGTACAAGTAATCAACAGATATATGAAAAAATGTTCAACATCCCTAGTAATAAGGGAAATGCAAATCAAAACTACCCTAAGATTTCATCTCACCTCAATTAGAATGGCGATTATCAAGAACACAAGCAACAATAGGTGTTGGCGAGGATGTGGTGAAAAAGAAACACTCATACATTGCTGGTGGGGTTGCAAATTAGTGCAGCCACTCTGGAAAGCAGTGTGGAGATTCCTCAGAAAGCTTGGAATGGAAACACCATTTGATCTGGCTGTCCCACTCCTTGGCCTATACCCAAAGGACTTAAAATCAGCATACTACAGAGATACAGCCACATCAATGTTCATTGCTGCTCAATTCACCATAGCCAGATTGTGGAACCAACCTAGATGCCCTTCAGTTGATGAATGGATAAAGAAACTGTGCATATGTATATACAATGGAATATTACTCAGCCATAAAGAATGATAAAATTATGGCATTTGCAGGCAAATGGATGAAATTGGAGAATATCATGCTAAGTGAGATAAGCCAATCCCAAAAAACTAAAGGACAAATGATCTCGCTGATAAACAGATGAGGACATATAATGGGGGGTGGGAGGGGTTAGCATTAGGTTTAGGGTTAGGTTTAGTGTTAGGGATAAGGAGAGCGGTAAGAATGAAGGAAAGAAGGACTGTATAGAGGGAAAACAGGGGTGGGAGGGGTGGGGGGGAAGGAAAAAAAATAATCAAACATCATTGCCCTATGTAAACGTATGATTACACAAATGGTATGCCTTGACTCTATGTACAAATAGAGAAACAACATGTATCCAATTTGTATACAATAATTAAAAAAATAATAAATAAAAATAAAAAAATAAAAAATAATAATTGGTAGTTTGGTGAGCACTTTTGAAATGATAATACAAATAACAATAATATGTGACAATAATTTTGACAATAATGAGATTGGCTTCAGCTAAAAAGTGTGGTCTTTGAATGATAAAACAACATAATTGTAAGTAAAACAAATTAGAAACCAAACTCTTTGACACACTGTTGTTTTTCTGCTTTCTAATGTTTTCCAAAGCTATTTTGTAATGCCACTTGTACTCATTTGTAAATATTCAGACTAAGAACACATGTTTTGTTGTCACAAACAGGATAATAGCTTGCACCTGGATGAAAAAAAAAAAAAAAACGTCCCAAGAAGACTTTTCTGAAAAAAATTCTGCCTATGAGTGTGGCTTGTCTAGATACCCCATACCAAGGCATTGTTGTTATTTATACATCTTTGGAACAGAAGAGATAAATTTTCCCTTCATAGTTATCCAGACAAGACTTAAAGGGTAAAGAAAATTCATTTTTTGCCTTTCAGTCTACCTACTGGAATTTATTATCCTCAATGCCTTGACATCTCTCTCTCTCTCTAATATACACAAAATGACTGTAAAGGAAAAACATACTTTCTCAATGTAGTTTAACTCAAGATTCTGAACCTTTAGAAGGTTGTGTACTGAATATGAAATTGAATCAGAACATTTCTTTTAAAGACTGTGAGTCACTGTGTCATTTTTGGTTGTTTTATCCCTTGTGTGTTTCATGGTGGAAATGCAATTATCCAGGTGATTGGTCTGTGGGAGGAAATGTTTTAGGTAGGAATGGGCTTTAACCAAAATTCCTCAAGGGACTCAAAAGGAAAGGGGAACAAAACCATCTCCATAATATTTTCACTTTCCAAAGTGTTGGAGAAATGTACTTTCATTATTGCAACTTCTGAAGTCCAATAAACTAACTAATAATTATAGTCAACTCTGAATAGCTCAAGTGGGAGCAGTTGTTTCTTACAAATTCCCAAACAAAATTCTGTGATTGTGAGTTGTTCCATTCTGGTATACATGAGGAGTTGCAAGTGCTGGATTTTAGCAGTGATTTTTTTTTTCTTATAGGAAACTATGAAAGTTGTAGATAAGAACAATACTTTTAAATCTCTTTTACTTCTTGCTAATAATATATGATCAAGTGGAGAAAAAAGTAAACTTCCCAGATGACTTTCCTATTTTCCTTTGTTACGTAGCTGATTTGAACATTAGTAACTGAAAAAAAACAATCTACAAAATGGACAAACTTGATTGCACTGACTGGCATCCAAGTTTGTTGATGGTTTTCTACAGGGAAAACAGAAGAGCAGAGAGGAAGCAAAAAGAAATATTACTTAATAAAAACATAAAATTAACATACCAGAGAAAGTAATCAGATAACAGAGTTTAGACGTTAACATTCTGGAAATTGCAGAAATTCTTCTAAAGTGTTGCTCTTTATAATATTGGCTTTGTGTTTTATTTGAAGAAGTAATTTTAATACCAGTTTTTCTCCATAGCTTTCATAGCTTCAGTAAGTTATAACAGACTCTGGAGTAGTATTGATTAATCTGAGCTTAAAGTTCATTTCTGGTTTCTTGATCTAGGATCACATGGAATCCACAGATGGTACAGAGTCAGGCAGACTTTCCTTACTGGTTAAAACCATCACAGGGAGATCACATCTTCCTAACCTTATATTGTCTACTCTAAACTCAGTTGTTTACAAGCTATTACACATTGTGAAATACGATCTACTTAAATGCAGCCAGTTTATCATCTTCTTTCTTTCCTCAGAATTTAAAGATGTTTTACTGTTTGCTGATGATATACTGTGGTCAATGTCATATGGAAACTAGTGACATTAAATTCTTTGAAAAGATTGTATTTTAGAGAATACACTATACTATCATCATCTCATTTTAAGTCAATCATAAGGATCAATGCAAGGTTGGTATTGATCCCCAGAACGAGAACGGAGGATGATCAAGTAAATATTTAAATAATTATACAACATATTGGGGGAGTTTTGATGGTCATGGCATTATACTAAATATGGATATATATGATATTGAGAACATAATATCTTAATCAGAAATGTTCATTAATGAAGTTTCCATAAAATATCCAGATCCTAACATTATTTGTGGTAGTTTCCTGAAAGCAATAATAATTTTTCCAGGGTGGGATTTCAGGAACTGAGATATTCAGAAAGTAAGTTTTGGTATCAGTTTGATGAATGAGCAGAATAATTCATGGTAACATTATCAACTATCATGTCTTGTATTAAGGTTCTCTAGAATAACAGAATCAACAGTAAGTATGATAATAAAGAGGGGTTTTATTAGATTGGCTTGCATGGTTAGAAGCTGGATAGTCCACAATGGCCATATGCAGTCTAAAGAGCTGAAAGAAGCAATAGCTATGCAGTCCAAGAGGTTGAAAACCCAGAACAACCAGCACAATGGTGCTATCCTAGCTAAAGACTGAAGGCTTCTGGAAACTCCTTGGAGAATCACTGGCAGAGTCTACTTTGGAAGAGTGAAGAGAGATTCTGACAACCTCAGACGATCGTAGCAGTAATAAAGAACCCATTCAGGAAGAATTGAGCTTGCATATTCTGTGCTTCCTTGTTCTTCCAACTTTTATTACATCCAAGCCACCATCGTATTGGGCAGTGTTGCCCACAGTTATAGAGGGTCATCACTTCAGTTCACTATCCCTCATGCCAGTCATTCCTGGACACACTCTTATGGACACACCCAGAAGTCTCTTAATCATTGACATATCTTAATCCAATCAGGTTGACAGTTCAATTTAATCATTATGTCTCTGTAAAGTGAGATCGATACCTGTAAAATGTAAAATATATGTGTTGTGCATATATATATATATTATATGCTTAATATACAGTGTTGGTAATAATGAAATAACTCACAGAGTATTTAGTCTGGATGTGTACATTCACTCCTTTCTATTTAAGAAAGCAGTCCCTTCACATATTTATATTATTTGCCTGTTTATTAAAGCCATTTTAATTTACAACCTGCAGAGTTACTTAAGGTGTCAGAATATGAAGTACACAGACACATTTTAAAAAATTACAATGTGAACCTTCTTTTAAGACATTTGTTTACACAGACAGTATTCTTGAAGTCTAATTTTTAGGCATCACTCATTTTATTTTGATAATAAACTTATTGGTTGCCTTTTAGCTTAGAAGTGCCATCCATTTAAATTAACCATCTGGCCTAATTAATTCTTCAAGATCAAATTTAACTTCAAAACCAAACATATCCTAACAAATTATTGATATTGATACTTGGTAATATCAGGTATTTGGGGGAAATTGTAATGATCTCCAGTGACTGTCTTCATGATTTCCAACAGGATGCTGCCAGAGGTAGAATTAACATGAGTGCCTCTTCATGATTTCAGTTAGATTCCTGAGGAGTTCCTGACCTTTTTCTTGTTTCCCTTGGGTTCATAAGATGTATAGATGGTTTTAAATTCCTATCCTGTGACTTCCTGGTTGTGTTGCTTTGGTAGATTTATGTACCCTCACTATGTATCAGTTTACTCTTCTAGAAAGAAACATCTATGAGCATTGAAGACATCATATGCAATCTGTGTGCTACATAGCAACATATCATGTGCCTTTTATTACTGCCCAATAATTAAAGAACATGTTGGAAAACAGCGAATGTAAAGCAATGGATAAATCAAAAGGCTTTGCTCTTTTGTTTTGGTATACATTACTTGTTTATTTTGTTGTTCAGTACATATGTTTCTACATATATTTTACTTAGGTTAATGTCACCATTAATTTTCCTTCCCTGAATACAAGCCAACAGATGATAGGGACATAATATCTCGAGCACTAAAGTACTAGTGGGCATCATTAAATGTTTTAATGGACACCTTACATCTGGTTCAGTAGAAATAAATTATAAGCTCCTGTCAATTCATATTACAGTCGACACTGAGATGGCATCACACTGCTCCATTGCAGACCGTGTCATGACTGTGTCATGACATTGTCCAACTGCTGCAAACAATAAATTGCAACACTATGCTCTGCAAACAGTCGTGATAAATAAGTGGTGAAAAATATGAAGTGAAGAATCAAAACATTGCTAAGGTCTGAATATGATTTGAATGTGTTCCCTAAAGCTTCATGGGTTGGAAGATTGGTTCATATTGGTGCTATTGGGAGGTGGTGTGAAACCTTGAAGAGGTAAGCCATGCTGGCAAGTAATTAGGTCACAGAAGGTACTGCCCTTAGAAGGACATTCTCATTTTTAATAAGAGATTTAAGTGCTCTAGTGGGATCTGGAGTGTTTTTTGTTGTTATAAGAGAGAGAATGCCTGGTCCCTCCTTAGTTGACTTTCTGTGTCATCAAGTGATATCTTTGTCCTGCACACACTTCAGCCATGATGCCATCCACCATGATACAATAATGCCAAAATGTTCCTCTTCAGAAATGATGCCATGCTATTGGACACTAACTTGGCAATGCACTGCTTCATTGTGGACCTGTGCTATCTTTACCTGTTATGACATTGTTCAATTGCTGTAAACAATAAATTGCATCCCTATACTCTGCAAACAGTAGGGGATAAGTGGTGAAAGAATGAAGTGAAGAATCAAAGCATTGCTAAGGTCTGAATATGGTTTGAGTGCGTTCCCTAAAGTCTCCAAAACTGTGAAATAAACAAACCTCTTTTCTTTATGACATATCAAACCTCAGGTATTTTGTCATAGCAAAGGAAAATGAACTAGCCATTTTGAATAAAAAATTATATCATCCAACTTCTGACAAGAATAATATTTTCATACATATTTTCTTCTCATTCTGTGCTCATTCTTTCTAAGAGATGGGTTTCTGAGCAGTATCAAACTCGTTTTTTGCACTGGTCTTTGTCCAAAAAATGTGATCTCAATGTGTATAATTGTGTGTGTGTGTGTGTGTGTGTGTGTGTGTGTGTGTATGGTGCTGGGGATCAAACCCATGGCTTCATGTGTGCCAGGCAAACACTTTACCACTGAACTACAGTCCCAGTTCATTAACATGTTTAATTTTGCTTGTTTAAAAATATTTAGTCTCCTGTAAAACAGAGATTAACTTTCAGTATTTTACTCAATTTTCAAAAGGATAGCAGAACATTCTAGATTTGACATGGTAACACTCGACTTTCTTACTGCACGTGTGAATATTTGTTGCCCCACTTCCTCTCCAGACTTGGCACAACGTATAAAAAAGAATTGTTTCTACATTCTGTTGCCATTCTGTTCTATGGCATTAAGATCAACTACCCTTTTTTCTGTTCATGGTACTTTTTGAGGTTTTCCTTTGGCATTCAGGTCATACCATCTGATTCTGCAGCTCTGTGCCTGTGGGTGGACATCTGGAAGACTTGGCTTAAATAAGTTTGTGCTTGTTGCTAGTTGCAGTAGAGGCATACTGTCATTCTCAAAGGCTATTTTCTTAGTTTATCTGTTGTAGTAAATTGGTTTCATTCCCATAGAATATTTTCCATTGCACTTGTTGTCAAAGCCATCAAGTGTCTCTTCTAAAATTTTGGTTCCTTTCCAGGTCTTGCAGCTGTAGATTAGTATTATGATTACATTTGAGTTGAATACCCTCAGTTTTCTATCTGTACTTTTACTTTTGTAGACTCCTTATAAAGAATTTAGTAAATAGCTGCTTCTTTTTGCTAAACATTATTTACTCAGTAATAATTCTATTCTCTAAAATAATGCAATATACATCTTTCTATAATATAAAATATTTTCTATTCTGAATTGATGTCAATGTGGAGTTGGAAGAGTTTGGTTTTGGTTTGGTCGTATCATGAGATGTAGAAAACTAGTTGGATTTTGTGGGAGTCCCTTGTTAAATTAATATCTTTGGATTTCCTCTATACTTTACTAGAAAGTCAATTCCTAATGGTGTACTTGAATGTCTGCAAAGGCTTTCCTCATTTTTGTCAACATGAAGCAAGAATATCCTGTACTTGAGAAGAGGTGATATGAGATACAAGGTAGAATGAGAAGCACATGAGATAGAATCTTGCTAAATCCAATAAAAGGGAAGTGCAGTTTCAATGAAGAGAGGAAAATGGAGGATTCTAAGAAAAAATTAAGATAATGTTTGAAATTATTATCTTAAATAATGATTTAATATTTTCTACTGTAAATATAGAAAAATGGCCAATCTAGATTCTGGTAAGTGATCAGAAAATAATTATTTGTTAAGTATCCAAAATGAGATTTTTCTCTTAAAATATATCAACTGCATTTAAAAATATTGCCCAAGCCAAAGTCAATTCTCATAAAAGGAACAGCGTTCTCCTGTGACTTGGTAAGTTGATATGTTGCATGATTTGCATTTATTATTTCTATGAAAACTACATTTCACTTATATCTGCACTGTGACTTGTAGTACACATTTTTTTCTGTTTCGGTTTACTGTAAATAGGTATTCAATATTCAGTCTTCATCTATATTGTTATTATTTACCAAATTAAATGAATAACTTCTGTTTTTTAAAATAGCATTTATTTTCTTCAAGTATTCTTCAAACTAAAAGCAATTTAATCCCCATATATCACCAGAAAATTATAACAAAACTACAAAGACAAATTTCAACCTATTAAAAATTACACAAAGCCCTAAATCAGTTCTTGTAATGATTTCAAGAATTCTTACATGTTTAATTCACACACAATAAACATCTACTATATACTGAATTGTTCTAATTTCAGATTTGAGTAGAGGAGAATAACAAAATTTTTAGATTTTTATTTTAATTTTCTATTTTATAAAACAAATTTATGAGTTGAATTTATAAAAACAAAAAGCAATTTTTAAATGTGAAATTCTAGAAAAAAATTGCACTTTTTGCCTAATCATGGCATTACTTTTCCCCAGATATTTCTTCTTGAAAAAATGAAAAAAAAATCTCAGAATCTTCTAGTAATCTGATGATAATACCAGCAACCACTTAAGACAGGAAGAGACAGATATTAAAGTTTTATTAGAATAATAATTCTATGAATGGTTAGATTGCTGTTGCACCACCCCTAAGGCATCTCTGATTATTACAAGAGATGGAATAGAATTCCCAATTTCACTGGGAAAAACTAATTTAAATTCAATTTAAAGCACACAACATCAAACCACTACTTTTGAAATTACACTTCTGTGAATTTCAGTCTTTGAAAAATAATTGAGAATGTAGAAAATCCTATGATTGCCTATGTCATTATATAAGGCTCCAAATTATAAGGAAAGATCTTATTATAGTTTACTCATACCTGTTGAATAAACAAACAAATGGAACTTGAGGTGGAAGGTTTTAGAATGTAGATCTCTTAGTTTGAATCTCAATATCTGACAATGTGGTGCAATAATTAAATATATATTAATTCATAGGAATGAACTTTATAAAGCATAGAAAATAATCTGGTAGGTATCTTTGTCCCTTTTCTGGTACTTAAATCTGGGAAACTCATTAGCTTGGTGCTGGCAAAGCCTCATGCTGCTTCAACCCATGGCAACCAGAAGAGGGGCAAGTCTTGTGTAAGGAAGAGACATGATGCAAGGGGTAGCCTAGCTTTACAGAAAGCACATGGGTAGTGATGATTTGGTCCAGAGAGAACTCATCCATTCCCATGAGAAAGGCATTAATCCCTCTTAACGACCTAGTTACCTTTAGGTCTCATTTCCATACACCTCCATGACAGCAATCAAATTTCAACATGAGTCTCAAATCATATTTAAATCATAACAGTAGGAACAAGGATTAAGTAAAAAATGGTTGTATATAATTAGTTCTAATTCCTAATGTAGATATATATGAATGAGGCAGTTTTTCCAGTCTGTACGTGTTTGCACAGAGGCAAAGTTGTGATTTACAACACTCATATTTGAAACTTGTCAGTATATGAGATGGTTATGAGAAAAGTGCCTCATAAACCAAAATAATTTGCTCTAATTCAAACTTAGAAAATTTCAGATTTTTTTTTATTTTTAGGAATATTACTGCTTTTAACAATGAATATGAAACATTATAATTAGCTTATTTACAAAATTACCAGCATAGGAAGAGTTGAAAATTTTTCAGGTCTCAGATCAATTAAAAATAATTCTCTAGGAGTTGCACTTGAGAAGTAGCATCTGAGGAATTCCATTTACAGTTGTAACTAATTTAAATGATGAAATCCTGGATGTCAGTCCTAAAACAGATGTCCCACTTACACAAGTCAAGAGATAGTGGGCAGAAGGCGATGGCATTTTGTGCATGAGGGCATGAAGTATTATAACTGGAGGGTAAACTGTGATGGATTGTAGTTTTCAGGTCTCTGCAGTATTCCAGGTCCACGATTCCTTCTGGAAGTTTGCTATTGTTTTAAGCTACTAAGTATGGAATCATCCTTATATTATTAAAGAATGATCTCTTTGTCCTTTAGAGGAAAATTAAATACAAATTCTCACCCTGTCCTTATAACAATGTTTGTAGATGTGTAGACTTTTAAAATCTCCTTTTGGTTGCTATTTATAAGGACTTTAAGTAACTTTTGTAAAGATTCACACTTTGTAATTGCTGAAGTCAGGATTCAAATTCAGGTAAGTGGTCTTGTTCCAGAGGTGAAACAGTTACTAAGTTAACATTAAAAAAAATGGTTTATTGTAATAAATGTTTTGTAAACAAATGAACAAAAAAATCTCATTATTATTAATCTCATTATTATTATAATTTAATGGTTGGAGAAGCCAGTACACAAAGAAATAAAACTTGCTTGAAGTAACAGTTTGAGAGTGACAAAAGTATATAGTGAACCCAGGGAGTCACGTTAGACCCCTACTTTGAAACAATGTCATATATTGCTTCTGTGGCAAAGGATTTAGCTCTCTTATCTTTCTTTCTTTACAGAAGATCTTAAATTCATTACTTTCTTTTCAAAAAATAGAATAGAAAAAGTAGAGCAGTAGCAGTACAATTTGGATGTCACCAGATAATTACTTCTAATTGTAGCTTCAGCTCTCATATAGAGAGATGGTTTGCAATGGTGGCCCTTTCCAGGAGATCTCATTTTTTCTTAAATTTCTGGATAATTTTGATGATCATTTAGATTGTGCTAAATATAGATAGGAAGATATTCTGGCAATTGCGTGGTAATTTGAAGTTCATAAATGTTGGTGCTTGTCATTAAAAATACATATATACATTTTTTTTGAATTTCTATTCATAGCACTTTTTCTCTTTTGTGCTTCTCATGTTCTTCATAAAATTATTGTATTTTTTTTAAAAAGTAGCCTAATTACTACACTAGTCTGTGAAATCTTTTAGGAAGTATGTCATCTTTAATGTAAAGCTTCAGGATAAATTTGATAAAAATTGATTAATTCATAGTCAAATAATGTTATTGTATCTATAATGTGAACCTAATACTTCTGGAAGTGATGTATATTTCATGTATTTACATAGAGTATATATTATAAACTATATATACATATTACATATATATATAATTATATGTGTGTGTATTATATATGCCTAAGCATATTTTTATTCAACAAATACTTTCCATCTAGGCACTGTTCTAAGTGTTGTACAAATGTTAAATCATTTGATTTCTGAAAAAATGGTATAATGTAAAGGCCATTTTTTTTTTCATTTTAAAATGGAGGGAACTGTTGTATAGAAAATCTATTATTAGCAATTTGTTCAAAGTCACACACTAGCTAAGTAGGGATACTAGAATTTGAACACCTACTGTCTGGCTTCAAAACCTACAATTCTAACCATTAAGATATGATAAATATGAGATTGACCTTACTATTGCATCACCAGGTGATAAGTAAATATATTAGACTACACCATCTTGTTTACTTATTTAATGTCAACTTCATGTTTCACCAATGAAGTTAAAGGTGAATTTGACTCAGGGGGAAAAAAATGAAATAGTTCTTTTCTGAGAACTAGAAGTCTCAATGAGATTGAGATGAAAATAGACAGGTTTTAAGATTATATATCTTCCTAATCCTCTGGTGTCAGCCATATCTTCAAAAAGTGATGCAAAGAGTGATTCTTGAGTGTCTTAACTTTCTAATCAATTTAATAATCCCAGGATGAGCACTGAGAGAAGGCAGCACTGACGATGAATATGTAAACAGCTGCAGCAATTCAGGCTATTGAAGAGTCAAAGACAAAAACAAGTAAAAATACACTCACTGAACATTGACTCTGAACAAGTCTCTAGATCTCACCTTGGCTACTGAATGACACTCCTTGCAAACTTCTTGCAGTGTACAGCATTCAGTTTTCCTCCTGGATTCATTCCCATTGCCCACTGTTCCCATATGTGGCCCTGTCATGGAACAACAGGCAGGGCAAAGTTTAGAGTTACTAACATAGCATAAATCATTAATGCTTACTTGGATGAAAATAAAGTGAGGATATGGATTTTACAGCAGAGGTTGAAAGTATACTTTGTCATTGAGTGCTTTCAGAAAGATGAATTAGGCAAAATGTATAGAAGTATGTCCTTATATACTATACATGATAAATGCCTATGTGCCATATCACTGTAGTTATAGATTAAAATATATTCCTATCTTATTCTAGATGTCAACTTATTTATAATTAATGTTTTTAAGACATTTATCACATAAGCTAAAATATACCTGATTCAACCTTTATTTCTTAAACAAAGGCTGAGGCAAACTGAAGAAAAAATTAAGCATTCTCAAAGACAAGAAAGGAAATTCAGTGTATAAATAGCATGGAGAAAAATAATATCTGCCAAAGGCATATAAAAAAAACTAAAGAAGATTGATTCAGAAAATGAGTCCAATGTTTAAGGAGCATGAAATGGAAAACAATATACAGTGTGCTGTTATACTGTTTTAAAGCATTATGGATTTTATATCAGTGTGCCTGGCAACATCTAATCTGCCTTGGAAACTTATTTTTACATTGCTTTGTACTTAGGGTGCATGTCAAAGCAGTTTTGCTACTACAAATTTATTGGAATCTGACTCAGGAGTAGACATTGTATCTAACTTCTTACTTAGCACACTAAATTTTCATTTTATCAGATTTAAACTATGATGAAATTTTTGGATGCTGTATAATAGGAGCTAAACAATTACAAGTTTTAGTAACCAAAAATCAAAATATAGATGTGCCTGAGTGAAATACAGTTATCACCACATACTTGATTGGAATATCTCTGTTGACTTTCTGAAAATTTAGAATGCAATAAAAGTGATTTAGTGATGACATTTAACACCTTCTTAAGTGAAAGATGGTTCTATGAGTCTTTTCTAAGAGTAAAAATTATTCATTCATTTATCATTTTCTTTTCATGTGTATTTCAAATGATAACCAAGCACTCCCATTTGTCATTTTCATTTTATGGGGAAAGTAAATAAGAAAACTTTCAAATTATTTTAATAATCTTTAAATGCACTTTTAAACATGATGAGCAGCTCATCATAAAGTTCCACCCAACAACATGGAAGCATAAAAACTTATTTGCATTCTTTGGAAACATAAGTTAATTAACCTGCAGTTTTATTGGCATACCTATAATGATAAGCAACCAATGAACTATAATGGACATGTTTCCACTTGAAAATTACTATGAAATTTCTGTGGCATAATTTTATAGTAAAGCATGTCAACATATTTTATTCCAAATTTATCATTAATTTTTTGTTATTCTAAAAATAACTCTGGTAATGACTTTTTAAGTATAGAGGTATGAAGGAGAAAATGTTTTCTGTAAAAAAAACTACATGTCACAATTATTAGTTGTATTCATATTCTGTGAATAGCTTTATAAATAGTAGATGACTTCCAAATAAAACAGGATAGGTTGAAACTTGATATTGTTCACATTAAAAATAGTGACACTTGGCAAAATTGAATATCACTGTATATGGCCTCATATCCACTACCTGTCCACAAAGCATCCGTACCTCAATTTTCTTGGTTAGAGGTGAAGGACATTGTTTTTTTTTACAATAAGCATATCTAATGATTTACTAGTTAGTAAAAAGATTCAAATCTTTGGAAATGAACTAATCATTACTATGCATTCAGAAACAACTCATTGACCTGACAACTAATTTTTCATCTGTGATTCCAAACAATTTATAAATATTCAGAGATCAACAGTAAAAGCAAAGCTTAGGACACCTCATTTCTGTTCACATTTTATCTATCTCTTCGTGGAGATAAGACAAGGTGCTCAAAAATGAGTAATATGGAATCTAAGTGATGTATATATTAGAATGAGATGCCAGAATCCTTTTGGTTCTTGATTGAGGACTCGTAGACAAGTTAGGTCTACTTTATTATTCATGTGGACCTGACATTTCACAGAAACATAAATACTAAAATGTTTTGTAAGCAATATCTTATCTTTAAACTAGGCTAAGATGAAAGGGCCTATAAAAATATGATGGAATACAACTTAAGGTCTATCAAAAGACTTCACTTTTTACCAGTATATTTTCTGAATTACCAAAGTGGAAACCAAGCAGGAACTTTACTTTCTGTACCTGGCTATTTGATTCTCTGTTTTTATGTTTAGTATTCCTGTTCTTTCAATGTCATCTCATCAGTTCCCACATGTCTGAGCATAATCTTCATGCAGATGATGCTCAAATTTAAAACTTCAGAAATTTATATTCACCTTGGTCCCTTTATACTCCTGTTTTCTTTTTAAAAAATTTGAAAAAATGTAGGTAGTTCATTCTTTTGTGTACTTGTTTTGTTTTTGTCTCATCTTCCGTTCTGTAAAGTAAACACTAAGTCTGAAGACCATGTTTGTCTAGTTCCCTTGGGTCATAGTAACAATCAATAATTACGGGAACTTCAGAATTAGAATTTTTATAACTTTTGTTTCTCTTGCTTGCCTCTCCTATTTTTGAATCCTCTTCACATTGAGTATTCTCTGTGTCAGTACATGACATCAGCAAATTCATAATTAATATTAACTAGAAAGCTAGATTCTTACCCTTTCTCCATTATCTCAATCCATCAATAAAGTTCTAACCATTTAATCTTCCAGGTGTTTCCTTTAGAGAACTGCTATTTCTTTACTCTAGAAGACCATCACCTCTTATGTAGACTATGCAATTATTTTGTATTTGCCTTATTAACCTTTTTACTTACCCACTGTACAAAATCAAAAGATTTAGCGAAACATAAATCTAACCATTGCATTCCATGCTTAAAATAGCCAATGTTTTGTTCTATCCTGAGAATAAAAAGAACCTAAAATAGTAATGATGATCTATAATATCTTGATTTGTGACCCTTCACTCCCTTTCTTTTCATTTTTCATTTTAGAAGACCAAAGTTATTCCTTGCTTTTTCTCTTCTTGACTATGTCCAGTCATACAAGATTTCCCTCTACTCCTGAAACAAATCACTCTCTATTCTGTATGAGGATTTTTTCATACATTGTTCCTTTTTCCTAGAACATTCTTGCTCTTTTCCTGCAAATGGTTAGTTCTTTTTCTCTTGGTCCTGCTTTTAATATTAACTTTTAAGAAATATATTTGCTGATATTTCCCCTTCAATTACACCCTACCCTTCAAGATATTCTTGCTTTTTTTCTTTATAAAACTTATAATTATTGGCTAGTTTTTGTGCATCTTCCTCACTATAATGTAAACTCTTCTTAACACCAACAATCATGTAATCCCTGCTTGGTTTGGCTTAATTTGCCTGGATTATAGTAACTAGTTCATAAATACTATGGAGTAAATGAATTACTTTTATTTAACCCCCCACCCAGTGAACTGTATACAATAAGCTTTAACTAAAAGGAAGTAAAAGTACAGTCCCAATGGTTCCATTTCACATAGTCTAACCATAGTATATGTCAAATTCCTTCAGTTATGAGCAAAATCAAGTGAATTTTAATTGACAAAAATTATTTATCATTTTACATTATGAGAAACACCAAGGATTAATCTGATGCTGACATGTCTGGATCCAATGGCTCAACCAATATTAGGTTTCTGTTTTTCTCTTTGTCTGGATAGGCCTGATCTCCATGACAGGATGAAAATCCTCTGATTTCCTGAAACTTACATCCTGCCATTTTGGTGATTCCAGGAGAAATAAAACCCTCCAAACAGTACTTTTGGAAGACTAGCCCAAGGAAAAGTTTGATTGGCTTAAAGAGCTCATGTGCCCATTTTGAATCAATAAGTTTCCTAAGGGTAACTTCTGTACACTGGACCTCAGGTCTTGTGTTCACTCATGAAGAAAAAATGCACAGAAAATTGATTGGCTCAGAATAACAGGGATGCCTTTAGATGATAAATAAGAATATGCTACAAAGAAAAAAAATCAAATCATTGTTTTTTTTAACCTGCTTGGTCAAACCCATGTTGAACTTATTTCTAATTAAGTTGTTCACTTAATTAGAATAACTTAATTTCTTAATAGTTCTGGTAAAGGTACTCTAAAGATAACTTTTTATCCTACTCATATACAATTTGCCTACAACATTCATGAAATATTATATAGGCAGTGGACACTATATTTACAAATAAGAACAAACCCACTTTGTATTTTATGTACAGGAGACAAATATCAAAATATTCAAGTACAAATTTACTGTTTAAAGTGTTGCTTTATTTTTGTTCCATTAAAGTATGTGAATATCCTCCAATCCATGGATATTGGGAAAAAATTAAAATTTAAACTTCACAAAAACTTCTGAAGATATGAAAAACTATTGAATGTAGACATTAACCTGGTTGGAATTAAAACATTATACCTATAAGTAGCAATGATACCTTGAGCTTTGAGAAACTAGATTTCCCAAAAGCTTATTTTTAGTATTTAATTAAAAAGAAAATGTCATAGTGATTAAGAGCACAATAAAACAGAAGGAAAAATTCTTTCATGTTTTGTTTCCTATTTTAGTGAGTTGTATTAAAAATTCAAAGTGAGAAATGACAGTTATAAAGAACAGAAAAAAATATTTTCATCATTTTTGTCCTGCCAGTGAGAATCATTAAAGGAGAGCTTGCCTAAGGACCTAATATCCATCTCCAAACACAGTCATACATTTAGGGACTTCTGAATGGTTATCTGATATTTAAAAGTAGTCTGTTTGAAATTTCATTTTTAAGTAGATATTATTTACATTTCATGGGACACAATGAATTCAATCTCTAAATCAACCTCTAAGAACACAAATCTCATTGGCTGTCATGTTAGCAAATCAATTCACCTAAATAATCTTGAGACTCTGACAATGATGCAGGCTCTGGGCCTGCAAATTTAGTCATTACCTCACTGTGAACTTGATCTTCTGACATTTTAATGGATCGAGGTCCTATTTCCGATGGTTCATTTTATACATGGACATAAACTATTTTGAGTACTTTGAACTGAGAGCTAAGAGCTGATGTTCAGGTTTGGAGTCAAACTGTCCTTTGAGTTAAGTAGGGTGAGGTACAATGGATATCTAAATGGATTATATATGCAGTTGCTATGCTAAATAATAAGTACAACAAAACAAAGTAACATGAAAACAATGGAAATTCTGAAGGGAATGATATATTTCCTTTAGGTTCTCTCTTTATTATTGTGTGTGTGTTTGTGTGTGTGTGTGTGTGTGTGTGTGTGTGTGTTTAAATGGATGTTGTTACTTCATGGCATAAAAGCAGCTTCTACGAACAGAGTTTGATGTTTGAAGGCCTTTAATTCTACTTTCTTCTTAGTGTATGGAATTGTTTGGTAATAAATTGTATTTAATGTTACTTCAATTTACTACTTTTTCAGATCTTACTGTACTTAATTATATTTGATTTTTTAAACTACTTTTCTCCTTAATCCCACATTTTAACACTCTTGATATCCAACTTCAATTTGACTAGAAAACGCTTCCAAGTCTTCTGGTCCACTGAACACTATCTCTGTCTTTTATCAGAGACTCTGCCAAGGAAATGGTCTTCAAAGCTATAATACAAACACTTTTAAAATAAATATAAAGACAATTTTTATAATGCACAAACTGTTAACAGAAGTCTAAAGCAAAACACCAACTGATCTCATAAATTTACTAAATGATGCAAGTATATCAACAACAAAAATAAGAGGGCAGTAAGTCTTCTGATGTTGGAGTGTTACCCAAGTTCTATTTTTCAAGGCAGTTTGTTGTCCTGGTTCATTAAAATTCTAAGGAAATATCCCAGTTTCAACAATTGTTGAGTAACTTCTTCTTCTAAAAAATTTTCAAAAATCTTTATACATGAGATATTTACCCATAATTTCAATGAAATATTTCCTACCAGATTTTTCTACCACAATGTATTTTTTAAAAGTACATTGTTTTGGCGATCCAAGATGGCAGACTAGAGGGTGACTGCATGTCCAGTCGCTCCAGAACCCAGGATTCAAGAAGGGGAAGCATTGAGAGACTCAGACTAAAATAGAGCCACAGGTGACTCTCCCCCAGCGGGTGAAGCTCGGCCTGGGCGGAAGGCCTGGATAGACGTGGCTTATCAGAGTAGGACAGGGCAGCCCTGTGCACTCCGGCAGTGGGCTCCTTCCACACAGCCAGCTTCTCCAGCTTCTCGGAGCAGGCCCCCCAGTGAGAGCCTTTCTGCACAGAACCAGCTCCAAGTCCCGGAGCCAGTGGCGAGCTCCAGCCCGCAGGCAGCTTCAGGGACCAGGACAGGGCAGCCAGGGACTTCCCCAAGCAACCCTACTCCCTCCAGCAGCAGGCTCCTTTCATGGCCAGCTTCTCGGAGCAGAATGCCCAGTGAGCACCTTTCAGCACAGAGCCAGCTCCAAGCCCTGAAACCAGTAGTGGGCTAGGGGCAGCTTTCTTCAGAAGCACTGCATTATCAAGTTCCTCCAAGACTTCAGGCTACTGAAGGCTTGGAGGTGATGTACTGGAAATCTATAGGGACACTATAAGCCAATAGAGGAAATCTGTAATATCTCACAGTCCCACTGATATCTGACCAATGTGAGAAAACAAAGGAAGAAAATATCACAAACAAACCTAGATACTATATCAATAAAACCCAAAGACAGCACAGCAGAAGAAATGTCAGAAAGGGAGTTCAGAAGGTACATAACTAAAAAAATCAGGGACGCAAACGAGGAGGTGAAAGAGCAAATGCAGGCATTGAAGGAGGAGATTAAAGAGCAAATGCAGGCAATAAATGATCGCACCAATCAACAATTAAAAGAGCAAATACGGAAAGCAAGAGATCATTTCAATAAAGAGTTAGAGATACTGAAAAAAAACAAACAGAAATCCTTGAAATGAAGGAAACAATAAACCAAGTTAAAAACTCCATAGAAAGCATAACCAATAGGATAGAACACCTGGAAGACAGAACCTCACACATTGAAGAAAAAATATTTAACCTTGAAAACGAAGTGACCAAACAGAGAAAATGGTAAGAAATCATGAACAGAATCTACAAGAATTATGGGATATCATAAAAAGGCCAAATTTAAGAATTATTGGGGTGGAGGAAGGCTTAGAGAAACAAAGCAAGGGAATGAACAATCTATTCAATGAAATAATATCAGAAAATTACCCAAATCTAAAGAATGAAATGGAAAACCAAGTGCAAGAGGCTTATAGGACTCCAAATATACAAAATTACAACAGATCCACACCAAGGCACATTATTATGAAAATACCTAACATACAAAATAAAGACAGAATTTTAAAGGCCATGAGAGAAAAGAATCAAATTACATTCAGGGGGAAACCAATAAGAATATCAACAGATTTTTTAATCCAGAGCCTAAAAGCTATAAGGGCCTGGAACAACATTTACCAAGCCCTGAAAGAAAATGGATGCCAACCAAGAATCTTATACCCAGCAAAACTTACTTTCAGATTTGACGATGAAATAAAATCCTTCCATGAAAAAAAAAAAGCTAAAGGAATTTACAAAAAGAAAGCTGGCATTACAGAACATTCTCAGCAAAATATTCCATGAGGAAGAGATGAAAAACAATGATGCAAATCAGCAATGGGAGGAACTAGCCTAAAGGGATAGCCAAATAAAAGAGAAACCAAATCATGTCAAAAAACAAAAATGAGTCAAATGACCGGAATACAAATCATATCACAATAATAACTCTGAATGTTAATGGCCTGAACTCATCAATCAAAAGACAAAGACTGGCAGATTGGATTAAAATGGAAAATCCAACAATATGCTGCCTGCAAGAGACTCATCTCATAGAAAGAGATACCCTTAGACTAAAGGTGAAAGGATGGGAAAAAACATACCATGCACACGGACACAGTAAAAAAGCTGGAGTATCCATCCTCATTTCAGAAAATGTAGACTTCAAGCCAAAACTAGTCAGAAGGGATAAAGAAGGACATTACATACTGCTTAAGGGAAGCATAAATCAGCAAGACATAACAATCATAAATATCTATGCCCCAAACAGTGGCTCATCCATGTATGTCAAACAAATCCTTCTCAATTCCAGAAATCAAATAGACCACAACACATTAATACTAGGCAATTTTAACACACCTCTCTCACTACTGGATAGATCTTCCAAACAAAAATTTAACAAAGAAACCATAGATCTCAATAACACAATCAACAATTTAGACTTAACCAACATATATAGAATATACCATTCAACAAAGAACGAATACACTTTCTTCTCAGCAGCACATGGATCCTAACTAAAATAGACCATATTTTATGCCACAAAGCTACTGTTAGCAAATAAAAGAAGATAGAGATACTACCTTGTATTCTATCAGATCATAATGGATTGAAATGAGAAATAAATGACAGAATAAAAAACAGAAACTTCTACAATACCTAGGGATTAAACAATACGCTATTATATGATGAATGGATAACAGAAGACATCAGGAGGGAAATAAAAAAATTCTTAGAAGTAAACGAGAACAAGGACACATCATATCAAAATCTCTGGGATACTATGAAAGCAGAACTTAGAGGAAGATTTATTTCATGGGGCGCATTCAACAAAAGAAGTAGAAATCAACAAATAAATGACAACACTACAGCTCAAAGCCCTAGAAAAAGAAGAACAGAACAACACCAAAAGAAGTAGAAGACAGGAAATAGTTAAAATCAGAGCCGAAATCAACAAAATTGAAACAAAAGAAACAATCAGAAAAATTAACAAAGTAAATAGTTGGTTCTTTGAAAAAATATACAAATTAGATAAACCCTTAGCCACACTAACAAAGAGAAAGAGGGAGAAAACTCAAATTACTAAAATTCGGAATGAACAAGGAAACATCACAACAGACACGACTGAAATACAAAACATAATTAGAAGCTACTTTGAAAATCTATACTCCAACAAAACAGAAAACCTCAAAGATATCAACAAGTTTCTAGAGACATATGAATTACCTAAACTGAATGAGGAGAACATCCACAAGTTAAATAAATCAATTTCAAGCAATGAAATAGAAGAAGTCATCAAAAGCGTACCAAAAAAGAAAAGTCCTGGACTAGATGGGTTCTCAGCCGAGTTCTACAAAACCTTTAAAGAAGAGCTCATTCCAATACTCCTCAAAGTAGTCTGTGAAATAGAAGAGGAGGGAACCCTCCCAAACTCATTCTATGAAGCCAATATCACCCTGATACCTAAACCAGACAGAGACACATCGAGGAAAGAAAATTTCAGACCAATATCCTTAATGAACATCGACGCAAAAATTCTCAAGAAAATTTTAACAAATAGCATACAAAAATATATTAAAAAGATAGTACACCATGATCGAGTGGGTTTTATCCCAGGGATGCAAGGTTGGTTCAACATCAGGAAATCAATAAATGTCATTCACCATATCAAAAGACTTAAAGTTAAGAATCACATGATTATTTCAATAGATGCAGAAAAAGCAATCTATAAAATACAGCATCCCTTCATGTTCAAAACACTAGAAAAAATTGGGGTAGTGGGAACATTCCTTAACATTGTAAAGGCCATCTACGCTAAGCCCATGGTCAATATCATTCTAAACGGTGAAAAACTGAAAGCATTCCCCCTAAAAACTGGAACAAGGCAGGGATGCCCTCTTTCACCACTTCTATTCAACATCGTCCTGGAGACTCTAGCCAGAGCAATTAGACAAACCAAAGAAATTAAAGGGATAGGAATTGGAAAAGAAGAACTCAAACTATCCCTGTTTGCTGATGACATGATTATATATTTAGAGGAACCTGGAAATTCCACCAGAAAACTTTTAGAACTCATAAATGAATTCAGTAAAGTAGCAGGTTACAAGATCAATGCTCATAAATCCAATGCATTTTTATACATAATAGATGAATCTTCAGAAAGAGAAATTAGGAAAACTACCCCATTCACAATAGCATCGAAAAAAATAAAATACTTGGGAATCAATCTCACAAAAGAGGTGAAAGACCTCTACAATGAGAACTACAGAACACTAAAGAAAGAAATTAAAGAAAACCTTAGAAGATGGAAAGATCTCCCATGTTCTTGGATAGGCAGAATTAATATTGTCAAAATGGCCATACTACCTAAAGTGCTATACAGATTGAATGCAATTCCAATTAAAATCCCAATGATGTACCTTGAAGAAATAGAGCAAGCAATTATGAAATTCATGTGGAAGAATAAAAAACCCAGAATAGCTAAAGCAATCCTCAGTAGAGAGAGTGAAGCAGGGAGTATCGCAATACCAGATCTTCAACTCTATTACAAAGCAATAGTAACAAAAACGTCATGGTATTGGTGCCAAAATAGACAGGTAGATCAATGGTACAGAATAGAGGACATGGACACAAACCCACATAAATACAGTTTTCTCATGCTAGACAAAGGGGCCAAAAATATGCAATGGAGAAAGGATAACCTCTTTAACAAATGGTGCTGAGAAAACTGGGAAACCATATGCAACAGAATGAAAATAAACCCCTATCTCACACTCTACACAAAACTCAACTCAAAATGGATCAAGGACCTCGGAATCAGACCAGAGACCAGCAAAGGAAACTCTCAGTAATGTGAAGAGAGAGCCTACAGAGTGGGAGAATATCTTTGCCATCATACTTCAGATAGAGCGCTAATTTCCAGAATTTATAAAGAACTCAAAAAACTCTACACCAAGAATACAAATAATCCAATCAACAAATGGGCTAAGGAAATGAACAGATACTTCACAGAAGAAGATATACAAGCAATCAACAGATACATGAAAAAATGTTCAACATCTCTAGTAATAAGAGAAATGCTAATCAAAGCTACACTAAGATTCCATCTCACCCCAAATAGGATGGTGATTATCAAGAACACGAGCAACAATAGGTGTTGGCGAGGATGTGGGGAGAAAGGTACACTCATACATTGCTGGTGGGCCTGCAAATTAGTGCAGCCACTCTGGAAAGCAGTGTGGAGACTCCTTAGAAAACTTGGAATGGAACCACCATTTGACCCAACTATCCCACTCCTTGGCCTATACCCAAAGGACTTAAAATCAGCATACCACAGAGATACAGCCACATCAATGTTCATTGCTGCGCAATTCACCATATCCAGATTGTGGAACCAACCTAGATGTCCTTCAGTTGATGAATGGATAAAGAAACTTTGGCATATATATACTATGGAATATTACTCCACCATGAAGAATGATAAAATTATGACATTTGCAGGAAAATGGATGAAATTGGAGAATATCATGCTAAGTGAGATAAGCCAGTCTCAAAAAACTAAAGGACAAATGATCTTGCTGATAAGCGGATGTGGACATATAATGGGGAGTGGGAGGAGTTAGCGTTAGGGTTAGGGTTAGGTTTAGGGTTAGGGATAAGGAGGGTGGTAATAATGGAGGAAGGAAGGACTGTATAAAGGGAAAACAGGTGTGGGAGGGGTGGGAGGAAGGGAAAAAAATTATAGAATGAATCAAACAACATTGCCCTATATAAATTTATGATTACACAAATGGTATGTCTTGACTCCATGAACAAATAGAGAAACAACATGTATCCCATTTGTTTACAATAATAAAAAAAGTACATTGTTTTATTTTTCTACTAAAAATGACATTCCACTTCCCAGATATTATTTTAAAATATGTAGAATCTTCATTGTATGAAAGAATGCATTACTCATAGACTAATACATCCTCAACCCCCTCTTCACTTCCTCTCAGAACAAACTGGGATTTCACGGTTATAAACTCTCATAATTTTTTTTAACATATGCCTATGTGAATGTATTTCTTGCCAGGAAATGGAAAAATAGCATTAAGCTGTATTTAATTTGAGTCCAATTTGGAAAAATTAAAAAATATCTGAACAAATAGTGATGCATAATTTGCATAGTGCTCTTGGAAAAGCAACAGGATGTCCAAGTATGATTGAGATTGGTCCCTAAATCACAAAATTACATCAACTCCAGGAGTTATGGTTACTTTCATCAGAGAGGTGAAAATTGCCTGCTCAGTCAGATTACTTTCAGCAATATGCCAGTGCTTGTTGCCATATGTTCCAAGTTGTAAGATGTCCTGTTAGAATTATGGATGCAGTTTTGCAGTCAGGAAAATGACAAATTCCTCTCCGTTGAAGACACTAACTTTATTCCACTTTGTTTTAACACTATGTACAGACAATGAGAATGATATAGTAGTCCCCTGTTTTCTAGATGAATATAATTCAAGATGAGTTTACTGCTACATTCTCGTATGGTTTCTCTCTGATCTTACATATTCCCACTTAAAACTCTTAGTCTTGTCTTCTATCACTGTTTTCTCACTTAAGTCATTCTCTTTCTCACTTATTATTTACTCAATAACAGTGAAACATTATTCATTCAATAACAAAAAGTGTAATTTACTATTATTGCATGGAAGTCATACCAGAGCTAGCTAACAAGCAAGTAAGCATCAACTTAAAATGGACACTAAAAAACACAAGGGACATTTCCAAAAAGAACTTTTCACACTAATAATGAAACTTCTAAATATGCAGACATTTCCATACCTTAACATATATTAGATTTCATTGTCATTAATTCGATCTTAAGGTTCTTTCCATTCTAAATGTTGTAATTTTCGTTTAGTTCAAATGTACTTAATTCTTAGCTTACATTTTAGGTCTTCTTAATCTTTCATCCTCAAATAGGAATGTACCTTTTTGACCTAGGATTTCTAAATCACAAGATCATACCAACTCCCCAACGATTCTACTCCACTGTATATTTTGCTCTTCTATTGCACTTAATTAGCATACATTTTGTTGATTTTTTACAAGACCCTAATATAAAAGTTTATCTCCCTTTCTGAAAGCATTTTTATATTCATTAGTAATTGTTTTATCCATTTAAAATCATACACAACTAATGAGAATTGCAATGTATTAATCTTCTCTGAGTCCTCTCCTTTAGTAAGGTGTTTTTGAAAATTCAGTATGAATATGATGAAAAGCTCTCTTCTAAGAAATACTGAGAAATCAGGGAATCTCTTTATTCAACCGGACTGAGCATCTGCTTTATGTCCAGCACTGTAATGGAAGGGTATGTGTGGCAGAAAAGATGCCCTGCTCTCACAGTGCTTTTGTGCCAGTTGAAGACAGAAATTAAGCAATGAATCACATAAAATCATGAGGCTCACAGCAGTTCAATTTGTATTTTGTTTTAGAAGAACTTAAAACAAGGTACTATGATAGAAAATAAATGGAAATAGGAGACCTCATTAGTCTGAGGATGAAAGGAGGGATCCCTGAAGAAGTGACAAATAAGCTGAAATCTACATGATAAGATGGCAGTTAATACAGGGATCTTGTAGGAGAGCAAACAGGTAGCAGGAAAAGCCAATATAAGGAATATAAGGCAAAATTAGTAGCATTTTTAAAACAGCAACAAAACAGCTCTTCCCTGAATCAGAGCAAGCCAGGGAACAATTGTATAATAACAAGATTAGAAGGACAAACTGGCCCTCTCTTTACAGGGTTCATGGTACAGGGGTTGAGTTTTACCTTACATGTAATAAGAAGCCTTTAATAAAGACAAGTGACATGATCTGATTGACTTTTTAAAAGATACTCTTTGGGGAGTGAAAGATATGCTGGCAAGATTGAAACAAGAGTATCCATTAGGAGGTTATTATAGCCACTAAAAAGTTCAGTTACAATAGACATCGGGAAAAAAACTAAAGGGATATAAATTATATTCATTGCAATACTATTTCTAAACTTTAAATCCTCAGTCTTGTACTATATCATTCTCTAACCTGGAAGAATTTTATTGATTAATATACCATTGACTCCTCCAAATCCCAAAAGAGCTCTTTTTGCTTGGTTTATATTCATTGTTGTTTTTTTCAATAAAATGAAGAGTTGGAATACTTGTCCATATTTCAGAACTATGTTGAAGATTCATTTTTGTCTACTTTTTTATATATTCATGTATAGACACCCTGTCACAATACTCTTATTTTTAAGTTGATATAGTCATTATTAAGTGATCTTTATAAAGAAGAATATTTTCTTTGACATTTCTGTTCTTGGAAAGAGGAATGGTTCTGGAGGCAAGATAGGGAAGACAGGATTTGTTCATCTGGTACTCTCACTGAAGACAATGGTATTGGCTTAATATGATGATGACATTACACCCTCAAAACGTAATCAACTCAAGGTTTTGAATAAAAGAAAAGAGGTCCCTTATCTATAAACACCACTTATTCTCCTGGATAGAGGATTTTTTCCTTTAATTCATCGTCTTTTGGTAGATTAAATAACCAAGAATTTGATCTTGAAGTTAGGCCATGGTTTCTAAATTTTATTCAGATCTTGCAATCTCACTAGCCTGGATGGAGAAAGGAGGCATGTTTGTATAAGGCAGAAAGCCAAGATCTTCCTGAACATTCACAGCAATGAGTAAAGCAGAGTGAATTTCACATTTCTGTTAGGGAAATGATGCTGAGTAGAGGGGTATATATGGGAAACCGGGCCAATCTAAAAGGAAGAGTCTTTGTAATGAAGGAAAATGTGGCTGGATTTAGTTACAAAGCTATAATGAGGGCCAGGAGCCTAGGTGGAGGTTCAGTCCCAAGGAGCAGTAATAAGTTATATTGCAAGATATCCACAGCCTCCTCTCTACTGCTGCAATAAAGAATTCATTGCAGCTAAAACTAGAACAAGATTTAAGCATATTTTGCCTGCTTTGAGATCCATCATCACCCTACTTTGCCTGGCAGATACTCAGAAACCAAATCCTCCATCCAGCCTACCTAGAGTGTTGAAAGACCAGTAGAAAAGACACTCCCCATTCTTCAGTTCAACAGTGACATGCAAAGCTAGAGGAAAAAGGACAGCATTAACTATACAGAACTACTTGTGGCAAACACGTCAAGTTAACAAATGTCATCTGCCTTCAACTCTGACCAAACAATTTTAATAAACAAATGTGACTAATGGGATTGTTCATTCACCAAGGTTAATTTTGTATGCTAACTATTTTGAAAAAAACTGCTAAGAATGAAGGGGAACGGGGAATGAAGGTGGGGGTTAGGGGAACGGGGTAGTTTCATTCGTATGTCTTATGTAGCAGGGATTCTGGAATATGTATGCAACGTGATTCTGTTTGTAATTAATTTCTGAGGCAAGAGAGGAAGAAACAAATGCTCAACAATTTTGCTTTTTCTCTGATGGGATACTGGTGGAAGGAAGCCCTTTAAATTTCTATAGTAAATAAGATGCTGACTTAATGGTAACTAAAGTTGGCCTCATTTTATAGAAATAAAAAATAAACATAATATTATAAAGTCAATACTTACTCATGGTAATATATTCAAATAGTATAGAAGTATGTATAATATTAAATAGACTTTTTTTTTCTTCCCTCACCAAGATCCCTGGCCAGGTAACCCAAAAGTGACCATTAATAACCGTTTCTGTGGTGTTTTTCCAAAAACTTGTAATGAGTGTACATTTATGGATATATTCAGTTTTAAAAAAATAAAATCAAGAGCAATACTTTGAACTTACTTTACTATTAATAACATTTAGAAACAAAAATGCTCATATGTTTCTATTAAACAAATACCAAAATAAAGGCTAACATTTATTTATAGCAGAATCAGAAAGCTTTATTACAAACTCATGAAATTAGCTGGAACACAGGCATTTTCAATATTTAAGATTATCTGTGACTGCTTTAAAGTAAGTAAATAAGTTGAAGGGAAAATTACAAAAAAAAAAAAAAAAAGAAACTTCAACTTCGGCCCAGAAAAATTCAAAGAAGAAATCATAAATCCAATCCATTCCCCAAATATGTGTACATAAGATGGGAAGTGTGGAAATAAGAATAAATATGGAATATTAATTTTTAAGAGCAATACTATTTTTACAATGACTGAAAAAATAGTTGAATAGTGATATCAGCTAATATTAAGTAAAGAAAAGTGAAAAACCTCACTGTTTAGATTTTCTTAGTGCATAAGTTATTCTCTGGAATATAAGTGTTTGACAAGAGCATAAACTCAGTATCTTGCAGCTGGAACAACATCCCAGGAGTGAAATATACATGCAGAGTTTCTGGCTTATGATCAAGAAAACTTTTATACTAATAAATAAAAAATATATATTGTACTGGAAGGGACAATGGAATTCCCAGAGAGATGCAGTCCCATTCCTCTACATGCAGACAGTCCATACCTTTCAGGAACATTTACCTTCCCTGCTTTTAAAAATCAGAATTGGTAATTCTCCAATATCTCTGCACAATGCCATCCACAGCTTCACACCCTCCTGGTTAGAGACAGGATGGTTTTTACAAGTCTAATTGCAAATTATTTCAGAAATGATTTGGTCAATTCATCTTCCATCATTAATGAGAAAGAACCAAATTCAACCTTGCATTTCATTTAGTCCAATAATATCCACATATGTCAGTCTGTCATATTCCCCAGTGAAATACTGTTTTCGGTTTAGCATCATGCATCTAAAATTCTCAGCAAATAACTTCGTAAAAGAATCAACACTATTGCATGTACTGTACTCAGCTTGTGAAAGCCCGGTTTTGATAACTGCTCTAGTATCTATTACATGGCAGGAAGTGAGAGAGAGTATATAAAAACAAGAGATCTCATCCCTGCCGGAGATCTGTTTACTCTGTGGTGGGTAAGAGGTAATTTTGAAATTTTTCCTGCAGCCGCAGAAGAAATAAGTTTGAAATGAAATAAAACAGCTGAAGGGCCTTCATTCTGATTGTAATCTGGATCTGTTGGTCCCCAAACAAAAATCCTACCCAAGGTCCTTAAAGAGCCACCAAATGAACCCCAGGAGGAAAAAGACACAGTAGGATAGATGTGTGTTCCGCTAAAGGAAATACATTGAAAAACTGAGTTGTAAGTGGGATAGGGCCCAGAAGAAAGCATAAAGTAAAGTATTCATGGGTTGATTTCAGGGAATTCAAAGATATAAACTTTTATGTGAAGTTGTAAATGATCCATACAAAAGACCAGGAAAATGGAGAAAATGATCAAACAAAATGATCATACAAAAGACCAGGAAAATGGAGAAAATGATCAAAGAAAAAAGAAAAAAAAAAGTACATAGGATATTAACCTTGCAGAAACAGCCTGTTTGATTTAAAGAACACATGAAAACAATCCAGAAAGTAAAGGCAGGATACAAAATGGGAAATACTAAAGGCATTGAGATGGAGGATAAAAGGTTTGATGGACAAATAAAGCAGGGATAAGGTTATGGGAGCTGTAGTTGCCTCTTGAGAAACCAGAGGCAACCAGGTAATAGGTCCTTAACCAGGTAATAGGTCCCTGTCCAGGGAGACAGGATGGAGTGTCTTCTGCCCCTTTGTTTGACCAGAAAGAAGAGCAACACACACAGATTGCTCATTCATTTTTTCCAAAGATAATGAGATACTAGGGGGGAAAGAGAGTTAAGGGTAGTTTGCAAATACATACAAAAACAATTCTGAAGCTAACTAAAATTAGAAATCTGAGGGGACTACTAGTGATAAAAGAAGAAATAAATCTTTGCATGCATTTATAAGTACAGTAGAATAAAGTATCAGGAAAAGTATGATTGTTATTTAATTTAACAGTTCTTTTATTGTTATTAAACAGTAATATTTTAGGTATAGCATAAGTTAATACCAACCAAATTAAAATTTCCTTTCTACTTAAGAAATGGCAATGAAGAAAATCTTGATGCAAGCATGTAATAGATATAACATTACTTTTGGAGTGTTCTTATGATACAATTTTACTTCAAGCTCAGTATAGTTATAACTTCCTGCAACCTTAGCAATGTTGAAATACTATAACAATCTAGAAAAAATTTAAATTATCAACATAACACCTGCAGAGACATCATAGTGTGCTTACCAAAATGTATTTTTCTAACTGCCTGCAAATGCATTTTTGTAATACTAAATTATTTAGAATATTTCTATAAAATATCTGAATACTTTCTGTTCTTTAAAGATCCAATTTAAATTGATTATAGCCAGGCAAGGTGGTGCAGGCCTATAATCCCAGTAGCTCGGGAGACAGAGGCAGGAGGATCACAGTTCAAACCCAACCTCAGTAACAGTGAGACACTAAGCAATTCAGTGAGACCCTCTCTATATATAAAATACAAAATAGGCTTGGTCACTCAGTGGTCAAATGCCCCTGAGTTCAATCCCTGGCACCCCAAAATAAATAAATAAATAAATAAATTGGTTACAGATAATTAGAAGTGGTTAATCTTTTATGTCAATATGGTGAGGTATATAAAATATATTTGCTTATATACATTATGCTTCATTTCTCTCTTTGACCTATAGATGACCAGAAATCAATCATGCAATTAATGCTTAACAGCAATTACAAATCAGAATATACTGTTTATTTGTTATGTCCCAATATCCCATAATTCTCTGAATCTGATGGCATTGCATTTTCCTACCCACATTAGAAGAACTACTTATTTTGAATTCAATATTTTCTACAGCCCTTACTCATTCAAAATCACTGAATCCATACACATGAGGTTATCCCCAGCACTCTTTTATGAGAGGAATGTAAAGGAAATAAAACCAAAGGTGTTCAAGTTCTTTCCATTAATTCCAATCAAAAGTAACGTATCAATTCATTATTATATGGCATTGAGGTATTGTAAAAGTGTAACACCAAAAGTATTATTTTCATGGTAGCATGATAACACTGCAGACATCTTCCAGAGTTACAGAAAGCTTGGGGAAATAGCTTTAATATACTCTTCAGAAAATCACCTCAAATATCTGCAGAACATTATAAGTTCTACAGTAAATGCTTTGAATTGCAGTACAAGTTTAATAGAAACACATATACCAGGACATCATCCCTCTCATCTCTTGGCCCTGACTAATTTCACTAATGCCTCAAAGTGTTGTGTTCAAAGAGAGGACCTCTGTTGACCATTCAATTTTAAATTATTTCCCATCAGTAAGTGCTCTATTAAGGTAGTACAATTTATACAATCTACACTGCAGCATAATGTTGATTTTAAATTGATTCAACTGTATAATGCATACATTACCATCAAAGCAAATATCCAAGGCTGGATAAACTGATAGAATGCAATATTCTGTTGATATAATTAACAATATAAACAATTTACTCTGTAGTGTCTTGCTGCATAGCTAGTAGATTCTGCAAATATAAACTGATCATCTTCTCTGATGGCCAATGAGCATCTGATTTTTGCCAAATACAGTATGAATTACAGTGCCAAAATGTCACATAATGTCAATTCTTTACTAATTGTCATTTTCCAATTAGCTTATTATAAGGAATAGAAGTGCTTAGGAAGCTCTCTTTTAGTGAATGGCATCACTCAGATTTTTCTGATTTCACTTTGCTTTAACAAGCTTAACTCTAACTTGTAAATCAAACATCAGTAAAGAATTGGGTGGTGAAGTATTTTACTCTCACATCTTTCTAGCCTCATTCAATTTAACAAAATATGATATAAAGATAGCCTTCAAAAATTTAAGGAAAAGAATAAAAGAAATAGGGTTTCTGCTAAAACTAGATATTTTTCCAACAAAAAAAAATGAATAATGTTGATGTGGAAAACAGCTATATTTATCATTATGTCACTGAAAATTAAGCAGTCAAAAATACTGTTAGGGAATAAAAAGACATAAAAATTATATTATTGCATTAAATTTTATCCTCATTAACTAGCATCCACATTACCCTGAGTTTCTAAAGAAATGCTAATACATTTATATTGTTGTTACTTTTGAACTGATTTAACCCCAAATAGGAAAAACAAAAACATCACTCCAAGTATGTTTTAAAGCCCAAGTATGTTTTCATTGTGAAGCAAACCAAGGGTCCAAACTATTAGAGACTTTGCCCCACCCACAGTTTCCCTGTGGTGTGAACCATGTTCACCAGATACTCTGTGAAGTGGTCATGTAACTATGGGCTCAACAGAATACATGTTTAAATTCTATATGAAAAATAAAGAATTCTTGTGATGTTTCCAAAACTAAAATAAATCCATTCTCAAATGGGAACATCCTCCATTGCCTTCAAAAGCTAAGTGCAATATTTTGTTAACTATCATCAGCACATAATATTAACAGGTAGAAAGGGCATGATCTGCTCTTAATAATGGGGGTAGGAGAGTAATTATACGTGAAACACTGGTTAGAGACATAAGTAAGAATGAGATAAAAGAGACATGTGGGCAGATCAGAACACAACTAATAAATCTATAGCATTCTCTGTTTGTTTTAAGCTAAATCCACAGAAAATGTCTGGTGGCACCATTGTTTTTCCCAGTTTGCATTTAAAAAAAAAATCATTTAACATAAGTTCCACTTTCAGATGTGAAACTCCAAGTGACATTGTTTCCAGATGTAGCTTTTAGCAGATCATGTCTTGAGTAACTACAGGCCAGACTTATGCATCACATCTGAATTAAGGATAGGAGTTCCTTTTGGAACATAAAGGAATTTCTGGAGGACTGGTAATATTGACATTCTTGATTTAGATGCTCACTATAGAAATGTCTCACTTTTTAAAAATGTATTAAGCTACACATTTGTGATTTGTAGACTTATCTGTGTATATATTAAATGTCAATAAAACGTTTAAAATACATTGATAACTTGAGGGTAAGTAGAAGTAGGAAGGAATACAGGTGAAACAAGTTTTGCAATGAGTTAATTGATAAAAGGAATAATAAATACATGAAAGTTCATCATATTATGTCCCCAACTGGTGTATGTATTTGGAAACGTCATAACAAAAAAAGCAGTGAAATCTAGAAATCTGGGGAAAACATGCAAGTAAATGTTTGCAAACTTGTTCAGGCAATTATCTCAGCAACATACAGTATCAAAAGCATAATCTACAAAAAATGATGAATTGGACTTCATAAAAATAATGTTATTTTGAAGATACTAAGAACATGGAAAAAAAGGCACCACTAATAGAAAATACTGCAAACTACGTATTGGATGAAACATACTCAGAATGTACAAAATATCCCTGAAAATTCAGTAAAATTATCAGTAATCCAATTTAAGTGATGGACAAAAGGTTTAAACAGAAATTTCACCAAAGAAGATACAGTAATGTTAAATAAGCTCATAAAAATATTTGACACTATTGGATATTAGAAAAATGTAAATTAAATCCACCATGAAATATTGCTACCCATTTATTCGAATAGTTAATATGAAGAATATTAAGCACTTCAAGATTTGGACAACGAGAATTTTCTTACTTTGTTGGTGAAAAACAAATTGTTACAAACACGTTAGTAGAAAACATTTTGGTAGTAACTTTAAATATTAATGACACCCTCCTAACTATTAACTGAGAATTTCCACTTCCAGGTATTTACCAAGAAAAAAAATAAAAGCATATTAGTATATTAACAATCGTACATAAATCTTTATGATGACTTTATTCATAATAGTCCAAAACTGGAAAAAGCACAAATATCAATTAAAAGATAAATGAATAAAAACATTATAAGATAATATTACTCAAATGTAAAAAGTAATGAAGTAACTATACACACAAGATGTATCCCTCCATTATCACAATTAATTATTACGATTTTAAAATATAGGCAAAATGAGTAAATTTTGTATGATTTCTATTTATCTAATTTATAGTAAATACAAATGTATTTATAGTGACAGGAAGGAAATGAATTTTGGGGCAGTGGGAGGAAGTGGAAGGAATAGGAAAGAGGGATTTTAAATGAGCATCAGTGAACCTTTGGGAGTGATGGATATGCCCATTGCCTTGGTTACATTGATTATTTCCTGAGTGTATTCATATGTCAAAACTTATCAAATAGTCAACTTTAAATACATGCAGTTCTTAGTATATCAATTATATCTTTATAGATTTGTTAATAAGGAAATACATAGGTATCATCTACCTTTCTAGCATGAAATTACTCAACATTCCTAAAACGACTGAAAATCTTAACATTTATTTTATTTAGGCTAGGTCACATAAACTAGACTGATTATCTATTCCTTCTTTTAACAGTATGCACATCCTCATATGTAGAGTATTCAAATTCATTTTTATGGACTATCCTGAAAACAAAGAGACTAAATTCTTTTTATTTCAACTGTTCAAATTATTCTTTGACTTATTTCCCTGTGTCAAGTTTTTGTATTTTAAATAATATCTACAAACTTAAATATCTAATTCTTTTGGGAGGGTCAGTGTGGGGGGTGCTGGATAATGAACCCAGCACCTTGCATGCTAGGCAAAGTTGAACTATATCCCCAGGCCCTTGAATATCTAATTCTTGATTGTACTTTGAGTCTTCCAATATGCTTTAGCAACAATTCAGCTATTAATGCATAGGAATTTTTGTTTCTTCAACAAATATTACTTCTCTGTAATTATTTTAGTTTCAGAACATTACCTTATCTTGAAGTTTGAAGAATAGCACATTATGCCCCTAAGCACTGTTAAAATATATGTAATTTAAACTTCACAATTTGAAATAGTTAATAACAAATTTTTGCTGATGAGGAAATCAGGTTCAGAAAGTCAATTTGTCTGAGATTACATGTTACATTGTTGAGCAAACACACAAATCCGTATAAGTGTTTTTTATCATTTTTCACTGTTTTCTGACATGAATGTTATAACACTTCTAAGATGCTGGACATTTTCAACATGGATCTTCCTTTATACCATTTTCTCTCAGAAATAAAATCATTTTAGTTTTTCCATGTACCCAAATTATATTTAAATAAACCAAATATATTAGCATTTATATACTTAAGCTTTCACAATGAGAAAGGTAGTCATTAATAAACAGAATGACAAAATAGACATACACAAGTTCAAATCCAGGTTCATTCACCAACAATGTGAATGAGTTTAGGAAAGTTTCTTCAACCACATAGACTTACACTTCCTCAATATGTAGAATTACAACATAAAAACTTACCTGTTGGCCATTGTCAAGTTTTAAGGTAATGTATACAGAGCATATAACATGAAAGCATTGCTCACTAAATGACCACTCTGAAAAACAGGGCTGATGAGTAAAGACTACTTCAAAGGGCAGTTATTCCATATGTTTACTAATTTATGACATTCATTTACATAAAATGCATTGCTGAAAATACATGAAAAGGACACTTAAAGCAGACCAAAAACCTAATTTGTGTGTGTGTATGTTTGGGTGTTTGTGTGTGTGTGTGTGTGTGTGTGTATGAGAGAGAGAGAGAGAGAGAGAGAGAGAGAGATCCTTATTGTTTTCAGAAAACCAAAAGCATGTTCTCCAAAGAAATATGTGGAGAAGCAGATGACTCACAGTTATACATCACCATATTTTATTTACTCTACATATTGATTGGGTGACAGATAACAAAGCAAAGACATCTGCAGATCATGTTTCCATAACTTCTTTTACAGTTATGATTCTTGTATGTGACTTTGGACAATTTGTAGCCAAGTTTCCACCTATTACAATTCAAGACAATAAATGTTCTCTAAGTTATGTTATGAACTGAAATAGTCTGTCCTTAATATATTACTCTTTGCAATTAAATAATATAAACTTTGCAAAACTTTCTCTATTAATTTTATCCCACAAAATTGCCACGCTGTACAATGATAGTGGTTAAATAATCCATGCCACACAACAACATTCACAGTGCCTACTATTGCAGAAATACAGTGAATCACATTAAATAGCTTATTCAGGTTCATTTTTGCAGGTTAATACTGTGCTGGTAATTCCAAAATTTGCTCTTAATTTTGCAACGCACAAGCTCAAAATGATCTATTCAGACAAGTCCCTGCAAAATTTATATGAAGCTTTGCCATGAATTCTTTCTTGCAACAGCAATTTATCTCTGTGGGAGCCCTGCTAGTGGCAGGCAAGCACTCTTGAATAAAATAAATCCTGCTTATCTCTCTATTCTCCTCTATTCACAACCTCACTTCCCTCCCCATTGGTCCTAGGATCCTCTCTTACATATTTTGACTGTTCAGAAAAATGTAACACAAGAATCCTTTCTTTCTTGTAATTATTTTACCCCAGACATTCAGTATATTTCTTTCCTGGTTCTCCTTCTATACTGGTTATTCCCAATGTCTTTTGCTGACTTTCTCCACTTCCACTCGATTTCTCACTATTCATGGATATGATCCTGGACTCATCTTTTCCCTTGACAATATCATTTAGCTCAAGTATAAAATACATTGATGTGTCTTTAACCTCCAAATGTACACATTTGGCCCTATAGTCTTTTCTGAATTGAAGACTCATCTGTACAATCCATCCACTTGAGTTTTTAATAGGCATCTCATAATTAATATGTTTAAAGAAGAAATGTTTTTATCCTCCTCCTACCCATCTTCCAGTAATTCTGATGAACTTAACCTCACATTATGTTTGCTATTCTCAACTCTAATCTAGATTATTGTAAGTGATTTCTAATGATTTATCCATTTCCACTCTTGCCCTTTCCAATCCTTTCAACAGAGCAATCAGAATAGAAATCAAGAGGCTGGGGACATAGCTCAGTAGAAGAGTGCTTACCTAGTATGCAAAAGGCTCTGAATTCAATCCCCAGTATTGAAAAAAAAATGAAATTGTACTGTAATGTTCCTCCCCTTAAAATTAATTAAACAATTCCCATTACACTTAGAAAAACTGTACGTGCAATATGCCGCAATATTGATCCCTTGCCAACTCAGACCTATTTAACATCAATCTATCCCTTGCTCAGAACACTAACAATACTAATATTTCTGTTTTTCAAATATAACAATATCATTCAAAACTTAGGGACTTATAGAACACTTAAATGTCTACTCATCTAAATTTAGGAATCAGCTTCCAATGTTAGGGAGGCCTTTCATGACCACTTAATCTCTAGCACAACATCCTGTTTTGTATTCAACACATTGTACTGTTCCCTGTATAGCAGGCAGGGAGCCACTGAAAGTAAAAGACATTAGGGTAAAGCAGTGTTCAGAAGTTAAAATGTATTGGGCCACTTACGTGAGCACATAGCTATAACTTCTAGTCACTTAAAGGTATGACTCTAAAGTAATTTGATCAGAAGAACTGAAAAAACAAGTTAGTACACCCATTTCTACAAGATTACACTGATAAACTCAGTACTGGAGGGCGCAAATCCTGACATTTCCATTATTTCAGAAGTGGCAGTCAACACAAATCCTGGACTTTGGGATTAGAGCATGCTGCCTAGTCAATAGTCAATTCTCTTATTGTTTCTGAACAATCTAGAACTCTGGCAATGTATACCATTTCAAGAATAGTTTTAGGGATTACTGATATGCAAGGAAACTATTTTCTTAAGATTATTCTAGAGAATTACCACAGTTAACCTTAAGTATCAGAAACCATGTGATCAAACCTTCCTGACTTTAATAAGCACAGTCACGCACATCTCCTGCTGTGTAATTCATAGCCAGTCTCAGCAAAGGAAAACACGGGCAGGAAAAGGTTATAATTTAGTGACCTGAATCTTCCAAGCACTTACTTGAGTGGCAGTTATGAGACAGAGGTTGACTCCCTGAGGGCTTGGGAACATTTGCCTGTTGGTAGATTTTCATCACTACAGACAGCTCACTATTAGACCACCATTTCATTAAGTGTAATAGGGCATGGACATCCACCTTTTATTTTCATGAAAACTTCTCTTCCTCTTCTTATTCTTTTACTCACTAGCAAAAAAGAATCTGCTAATGACACAGTTCTTAACAAGTCTAACCTCATTTATCACTATATGTGCTCTCATTTGGTTTTGTTAATTATTCTCCATTTTGCTAATTGTGATTATACAGAGTAGTGCAATTTATTGTATTTCTACCTGTTAAAAGACTCATTTACAGTTTTTATTCTTTCATGGATTCTTATTAACATTTTTAATTGCAGCTGCTTCAGAGGATCTCCCATACTTTTGTTGTCTTCTCAAAATACAGCAGTTTATCTTTAATGTCCCTAATAATTTTTTCCTAATTTATGCTATTCTCTTTTGCCTTTGCAAGTATATTTCCTTAATCTAGACCTCTCCACAAAGGAAATTAAAGTCTGTAGTGGATAATGGCATGAATGGCACCTTGTAGAAAAATAAAGCAGATAACTTGATTGTTTTATTTAATAACTACTAAACTGCATTGGACACAATTCAATGAGATGTAAAAATAGGTCCCAAATAAATAAATAAGCAACAGCTAGGTTCTGCAAAGGAAACACAGATTATGAAGAACTTGGCATGTAAAGTTTCTAACATATCACCTTTGGACATCATCCAGTCCATATCAAGAAATACATACTGTTCACTTAAGGGATTCACGATACTATTTTAAGTGACAATTAAAACCAAAAATGAGTTAAATTTGTAGATTTGTACAGATGTGATATTTATTGGAATACAGGAGGATGCAATGTGCCTTGAAAAATCAGGTGGAAAAAAAGGTTTCTTTTAACTAGGAAAAGCATGGGAGGTTTTTGGGAAGAAATAACATTTGAGTTGGAACTTAAATAAGACTCAGTGCATTTGATATAGTGTTTAAAGCCATTACCTCCATAAGCACCAAAGCAAAAAAATATTAAGGTGTGTTTTGGGACAAAAATACATGGAAAAAGTGCATAAGAAGGGTATAAGATCAAGCTTGAGTGTAACTTGGACTTAAATCACATGAACCTGAGATGAAAATTTATGCAACAATTGAAGCTTTAGAGGAATATGATGACATGTGTAATAGTAAAATGAATCTTGTAACAGAAGGCATACTAGTTATAAGACTATTAGACTAAGTCAAGCTTGAACTAAGATGGCAGGAGGGGAAATGGAAGTGAGCTTGATTTAATGCTAAATTTAGGAGATAGAAAAAATGTATTCATAATTAATTAAATGAGAAAAAGGTTTAAGCCAAGAAAGTCCAAGATTCTGCACTCAGGTAACTAACAACAATAAAAAGATATCAAACATTAACTGATGTTGCTAAATTTTAAGTGCCAAAATATACTTATTTGGTCCTCAAACCATTTCTAAGAAGCCAAGAACCAGTTTGCGAGGAACAGAAATCAGAAAATTGAATGTGATAATAGATTTGGAGTGAAGAATAATGAATTCTGTTTATATTTTCTGATTTTAGATACAGTTTTAGTAAAGGTGGTGTCCTCCATGATGCAGAAAGTTATCTCCCACATCTAAGAACTTGAACTCATTATGTGTCCGACACGATTGTCTGGGGACTTTTTCTTACTGTCCTTGCTGTTGGAATCTCTGCCCCTTTTAGCTACTATTTGAAACATGGGCCTGTGGCTGTTCCATAGAAGAAAAGGAAGATGGAAGATATCGCATGCTTTTGATTGTGTCATCTCAGAGTCCTAAGTACAGAATTAACCATGTGGTCCTAACATAATTGCAAGGAAGGACAGGAAATGTAGGGTACCATATGGACTCTGTCTATCAGAAGTACTATCAGATCCTTTACAAGACATAGTACTTAATAAGAATGGGGTCCCAAAATAAATATGGAAGTCCAAACTCACTTTTCCAACAATGTGCTAAATACTTATCGGTCCTGGGTCCCACTAATTTCTTACTTACATTTTTGTCTTTCACCATATGGTTCCATCTGCTGAAAATTTGTTCCCTTCCTTATCTTTGTAGTTAATTCCTATTTATTCTTGAAAATATGGCTTAATATATTCAAGAAAGAGTGTGAAGGTAATTGTTATCTATATCAAAGGAAAAACTCATTTACTGCTAGGGAAAATAAAGAACAAATATTAATTTAAACAGATTACATACAAGCAGAGTACATAGGTTGATATTTTGAGCATAGGTATACAGAGAGTCATGAGAAGGATCTAACTAGATAAATATAACATTTTAGGCATTGAATAAATTGAAAGATTAAACACTTGCAAAAATTAATTATTTAAAATATCAGGCCCCAAAAGGAAAATTTCAAAGAACAAGTGAAATTATAAAAATAATATGTTGGCCACAAGAATCCCTTAAAAATGCAAAATTATCAATTTTTAAAGAAATTTTATAATAGAAATAGAAATGGGGTTAATTTTTAAAACTGTAAAATTTGAGACCAAGAATTTAAAACAGATATTGAAAACACACACTTTTTGTAAGTATGACTATTGAAGAATACATTTGGAAACTATTTTCTACATTCATTAAGACATTCCACAAACATTTGCACATGTACTCTGCACTGGATATTGTTGTAGACATTTGAGCTACATCAATCAAAAGTGATAATAATTTTTGAAAGTCAAGGATCCCTGCCTCCATGAAATTTAAACTCCATTTGATGTCTTAGTTTAGTTCGCCTCAGAAGCAGATCTTGAATAAAGGATTTGACCACAAATAATTATTTGGGAGTACATTATTTGGAAGGCAAAGTAGAGATCAATTGAATGAGGGATAGAAAGGCAGCCAATCAGTGATATATTATTAAATTAGTTATGACAGTGAGCAGTGGGCAAATGACACTTACTGTTAAGCGGAAACTTTTGGAAAATGTTGAAAACACAGGTTTGAGAATTATCCACCAGGGAACTGAGAAAGTTGGAGTATTTATGGACTAACTAGTGTGAGTCATTGGAGAAGTGCTTGGACGATATTAATTTCTCCACACATTCAGCCTGCTGCACACAGAACAGTCTTCTATAGCTCCAGAGGAAAGTCCTAAAGTCCAGAGATGCAAAAAATAATGACACCTGAGTAAGAACAGGAGTACTGTAAAAGGTTTAGAGGGT